>NC_054541.1:46442485-46742485 GCF_017654505.1 Polyodon spathula | reverse complement strand
TTTGGGCCAACCTACCTGCCGAGTTCCTTCAAAAACTGTGTGCAAGTGTACCTAGAAGAATTCATGCTGTTTTGAAGGCAAAGGGTGGTCACACCAAATATTGATTTGATGTAGATTTTTCTTCTGTTCACTCACTTTGCATTTTGTTAATTGATAAATATCAAACTATTAACATGTCTATTTTTGAAAGCATTCTTACTTTATGGCATTTTTTCACACCTGCCTAAAACTTTTGCACAGTACTCTGCATGTGTGTGTGTGTGTGTATATATATATATATATATATATATATATATATATATATATATATATATATTATATATACACACACACACACACATAAACAAACCAGGGGTGCAGAAGAGCAGGGATGGAAATTTATGTTCTATTAACAGTTTCACCACTTCCAGGTTTTACTATGCGCTTGCTATGCCAGTGTATTTTCCCACACCTATTTTCTTAATGTCAAATATACTGGACACTTGGCAGCAAAGGGTTAAACTCACAGCAAAACCAGGAATGGCTTAAACAGCTATGCAATGGCAGTTTTACTTCCATCTCTGAAATAATATATTCATTTATACATAAAAGTTTAGAAGCATAAATACAGTACAAGCATTGCAAATATGATGCACAAAAGACAACACTACATTTAAATTAACTCTATGATCCTGTTTGATAACCCAGTAGGCATCTACTTTATACACAAAACAGTGCAAGACATTACACCAGCCTTCGGGTGAGACAAAAACAGAGGTCGTCTTGTAACAACGTGGCAGCAGTTGCTGATGCACAGTTCACCTCCTCTATAAAAGCCTATGCTAAAAGAGGAATTCAAGCGAAAGATATATAGGCAGTAGTCAATGGTCTTGTGGAACTCACACAATCCCCCAGTGCTTTTTGCACCAGTGGCCAGCACTCCTTCAAGTAGGCTTCTCTGTACTTGGGAAATAGAGTGGCAAAGCTGCTTCCTTCCAATAAACCCCTTGGATTGTCCTCTTGTGTAAATGGTTTTTCTTTCCATCCTTCTGGCACGGTCAACAGGTCTGATTCATCAACTATACATACACATTTAAAAAAAATAAGCAAATAAATAAAAACTGGCCAATTTGTTTCTTGATTGCAGTCATAGGAATCTATTAACTTAGGAATCTGTATCACTTAAGTCTTTCAACATGTTATATTCTGTGTTATTGTGCGATGCTAAAGAATCAATGGGTTGTTATTAACTACACGTGGATTAGTTACAGTATGTACTGTGCCGGTGGAACTACACTGCACATTTAAACAGGCACCAACGTTCACGCTTCTATTTAGTATCTGGTGTGTGTGTTTAAAAAGGAGTACAAATGATAACTAACAACTACAAGTTAACACACCGTCACTTCGCATTCTTCCACATTCATGACATTTAAAGCTTAGGATTGTGTATTGCTATGCTGTTGTACTGGATTTTGGAGATTTCTTATTAAATAGGTATGGTGTAGGTGTAGTAGTTATGTAGTTGTACTACTCAGCTGTGTTTATTACGAAACTACAAATTACTTTTAAATTAACGTGTTCATTTAATGCGCTTAATGAGCTTCACTATGTAACACCATTGGCATTAATTACCTTTATTTTGTTTCTTTTTTGATTTATTAGTTCCGTTTGTCTGTGCACTGTTTGCACCCTCGCTCCCCGCCTCTGTGGAAGTCGCCATGCTTGCTCTGTACCCTTTCACCCCTGAAGTGGCTCAAACTTACGCAACAGTAAGGCTGCGTTCACGTACAAATATTTTCCTAATTGTGCGCAGTTTCTGCCCAGATTTTGTGCAAAACCTGTCCAAGTTAACCATATCGGCTTCAAACAACAGAGGAGCGGTAGCTGGCAAAGAAGTGTCTGCAAGCAAACCTTATCCTCACTCTACGTGCTACTGCCACCTAGGCAGGAGGCGTGAATAACACAGAAAAGGAGCTTGTGTAAGTTACCACCATTATATAACTCAGTGGTTTTGAACCCTGGTCTTGGAGTGCCCAATGTACTCTGTGCCTGTGCTGGATTTTGTTCCAACCGAGCTGCTCTCAGTTATTTCATTCAACCCTTAACTAATAATCTGCCTAATCATTTTAAACAGTTGGGGTTTCCAGTTAAGTATAAAATTGTATGTAACTTGAATCCTTCAACATTTTATAAGCTGAACTATTGAAAAACTCAAATTAACCAAATTATTGGTTAACTTAAGGCTTCAATTAAGCAACTGAGAGCTCGTTGGAACAAAAAACAGCAAGGAACAGGGTAGAAAACCACTGATATCACTTAGAATTTCATTAAACAGCCTTTGGGGAAACCGAAACACCTGATACCATTTGATAGTTGTGATGTAAATGTTATGTAATGAAAGCAGAAATGTAAAGTTATGATTTTCTGAAAGTGGAAAGTCTGAGGAGAGTATGTTAGAATGTTCAACTCAATCGGCTTCCATGTTTGTTCTCTCTGCTTTGCTGCTAACCTCCAAATCGGGCACAAGCTCCGGCTACACAGACCGTGACGTCAGACGCAGACTCCCGTCTGCAATCTAGCCGTGAAAAAAGTTTCGTGAACGCAGCCTAAAAGTGGTCAGAGAGAAAACAAGGCTAATTCTGATTGCAGCATTTGGTTCCAAGGTATACTATAAGTTATTTAAATGCATTTTTACTTAATTTAGTGCAAAACTATCATGATGCTTATTTGTGCAATGA
Source organism: Polyodon spathula (assembly GCF_017654505.1). NCBI lineage: Eukaryota > Metazoa > Chordata > Actinopteri > Acipenseriformes > Polyodontidae > Polyodon > Polyodon spathula. The sequence continues at coordinate 46,739,765 of NC_054541.1, read as the reverse complement.
GGGGGGCATTCTCTTGTCAGGGTTTTGATCATGTTTATTCAGAGCACATGCTATACTTTCTTACATGTAAAAATCTCCAGAATTATAATGTTAAATCACTGATATCAAATTCATTTGAGCTCAATCCCAGTGGATGGTAGAAACAAGGCACAAGCTTCCCAAATATACAGGGTGTATTCATTTATTTAACATTTCACAATTAAATTAAAAAAAATAAATTAAAAAAAACACATACATATGAACTTATAGATAAAAGGGCTGAGATTAAGACCAATTTTAAAGCCTTGGTCAGCACTGAACACCACAATGAAGTTCCCACGTACGTCACAGCTCTGGAGTTATCTTTTAGTTATTGGTCCGGAAAGTCAGAGTTAGCTTTTGAAACCCTTGCTTTTTATAAACACTGGCGACTCATGGTGATTCTGCAGTGCCACAGTCCTTTCTTGATGCAACTCGTTGTATCTCACAATGACCTTCAGTACAATCAAACCAAATAAAGTGAGAAGCAGGACTCCTGCTGTTCCACCAACAACCAACATCGCATTTTGAACTTTTCCCTGTCAAATAAAAAGCAAAAATATTTAAAAAGCACAGAAATATTCCCACAGTAATCTAGCAATCACTCAAGCTGTCCTTTTTACCACGCCTCCCTCTTTACTATATGCAAATGTTTTTTTAAAAAACCTAAAAAGAAAAGAAAAAAAAGTATTTATAACAAATCGCTTTCTGAAAATACTTACAAAATGGTGGCCTTTGCCCAGGGTCCTCCATTTTATCCTGATGATCCCAAACAGTGATTGGCAGTGAAAGGGCTGCTTCACCTGGATCAAGTTGTGATTTAAATCCCTTCTCCTCACAGAATATGTAGCTAGACATTTCTGTATAAAAAAAAAGGGAGGAGTAGTTTCATGCTGTAAAGTTTCAGAATATCTTACCTTGGTTTTAATAAAAAGTCTGAACGTTTGTAACCTCGTCTGCATTTCTATCAGTTTAAGTATTTAATGTGTTGTACAGCCCTGTTGTACCTCTCCATTGCAGTATTGCAAAGCAATGGTAAGTAACCAAAATATATATGAAATGACCACGGACATCTATAATAAAAGCAACAGCTTTTTTTGTGTTTGTTTAATTGTGTTTCTTTAAAATGCACATTAGAGGATTACCCCTGAGCAGTTGTGCTTTTCTGTCACAGTACAGATCTTGATCCAGCAGTGGATGTGGATATGATTGTGGGGGGTGATGGAAAACATTTCCACAGAAAAACGATTCCGCCACTCAGCTTCCAGCACAGAATATCACTTGAACGTGTGATCAACCGGGCAGCTACAATACAATCACATGTCAGGTTTAAACAAAAAAAAAAACATACACAAACACCACACAGGGTTTCTGTTACTATACAGGGCTAAATTTGCAAAACTAGTTGCTCCAAGTCATCAGCACTGCATTTTTTTGTCTTGGGATAATAAACAATGACAATTCACAAGTCCCCTAATCCTGTCTGGAGTGGTTATTTCTGGGGTTCATAACTTTACTGGGTGCGATTCTAGTGTCGGAAAGAATCATGCTGATGACGACCTGGAGTAAATGGCCTTCTTTGAGAATCCAGTCCAGTCTTTCCACTGTATTTATCCCCTTGCCATCCCTGTAAGCCTGTGGGAGTGCCATTGTGTAGATTTCTAGATCAACCAGAGCTTCTGCATCACGTTGTTAAGATCAACAGGCAAGCGGTCGACCACTACTGTGGTTCTTTCAGAAGGCATAATGAGACAAACTAAGTAAACAGCACTGCACTGAAATTGTGTATTTTCCTTGTCCCCTAGATCCAAGGTTTCACAGAACATTGGACAATTTAAAGAAACTTGGCAGACCGCATGGATTTTGGGTTTATTCCTATCCGGTGAAATGACCTTCAGAGATCGTCAGAGCAAAGTTACTCAATATGTAGTATTTTTATTTATATTATGGTAATAGGGTTTAAGACTCACTTTAGTTCTGTGTTTAAAAAGAAAAAAAAAAAAAAAAAAACAGTTATCTACAGCACATCTAAATAAACAGGCTCTCATGACAATATGCAGTACCAGCTACACATTGCTGTTGCAACTCAGCCTCAGTCAAGCATGGCAAGAGAGCAGATTCAACAGACTTGGATATTTGATGATGGGCTGGCAGTTACTTTTATATTCAAGACTGCACACAGAGAATTCATACTTTTGAGACTGAGACTGAAAGCAACAGGCCATTCTGGAGAACACACTGCACTGCAGATTTCTTACTTGAGGGATTTAGAGGCAGAAAATATTAAAGTATGACAAAATACGAATCCAGAACAATTCTAAGCCCCTGCAAACTCCCACAACATATATTCGACGTATACGGACACCCAGTCGCGTCTTATTGCATACAACTGCCGTTTTTGTAATGCGTTTACTGTTTTTGGGTTTGTTTTAATCTTTCTGTAAAGTGCGTTGAGATTTCTGTAAAAAAAGGGCGCTATACAAATTAAATACTATTTATGTTACGGGCAAAGCCTGAAATGCAGTCAGTTCATGAATTGCCAGCTTACTTTGGGCAGGAATTCGGAACAAGGAACACAAATTAAGATGAGAAACCCCCATAACACTTGCTTAGTAGAATCGGCAAACAACGGGATAGGAATCCTCGATATATATATAATATATATATATATATATTATTGGGATGCAGTGTGACAACCTTGTTATAATGGGTGTTGAAACCTTGTTCCTTGTTTTTAATTGTGCTAACCACAGAAACCTTGATTGCATATTTTTTCGTCAAAAAACAGATTATGGTATTAATAAGGCAAGTTACATAACTTTGTTTGAAGAACAAGCCAAGGGTTGATTTGGAATGAAGGCTCAGTCTGAGATTCTTGCATGTTGGGTTAAAATTTGCTGCACTTTGAAACGATTCATGTCAGATTGATTTTGAATAAGTTCATCTTCAATTTGGGATTTTTTTGCTTTTTGTACTGTTTTAATTCTTTAACAAATTGGATAAAGCAAAAGGCAGAATACTGCACAATAACAGGTACATGTAATTATACTTTTATTCACAATCTCATCTACTTTAACTTCAACAGTTTATTGTTCATTTTGATTGTCCTTTCGCTATAACGAACAAAAGTCATAGACCCCAGAAGGTTTGTTATAGCGATGGTGTCCTGTATATGAACTTCAAAATTGAACCCTACTTATGGACGGCTTTATCCAAAAAAGTAATACACAGAACCGCTCCTTGCCAACATTAAGATTAGATGTGTGTTCATAGCTTACTGTTTTAATGATACTCTCGTGTCTCTTAGGTTATACTTGCTGCTTCTCGATAACCGTGAATGTCACCTCCCCTTTGCACACCTTGGCCCTGTATGATATAACAGGGAAGTGGCTGAGGAATGAACCACAGTGGAGACGCAGTACAGGGTGACTGGGCTGGAACCATGCCGCGAGTACAGAGTGTGCTTCCACTTTACAAGCCCCCTCGCTGTTATGTGTGTACCGGATTTAACAGCTAGTGAACACCATCCCTCAGTGTTTTAAATGTGCTTCTGGTATCCAATCCTTGTGAACTTGTTAACGATTGTGTTTTCTTTTAAAGCTGTCGAGTGTGTGTTGTGGGTTTAAAACCAACTCAAAATGGCACAGTTAATCCAATGATTTTTATGTAGCGAGTTTGACAATCATCTTAAAGGAAAGTTATTTGAGAGAGCAAGTGTCAGGAAGAAGACTAGACTGTCTAATAAATGGGAGTTAATTGCTGTGCTAATCATTTTCTCTGGGGCTTTTTATTTGTTTTGCAGACCATATGAAACCGAGCAACTTCAGCATACTTCGCTCCAACTCCATCAGCATCACAGTTTCATGGACATACCCACAATCAACGCATTTCTCCTGGTTCAATCTGTCTTCCTTCTCAGCAGCACTCTACGTGTATAGTTGCAACTGGACTCGCCTTATGAACATGCAGAGTCCAAGTCTGACTTTGTTCTTGAAGGCACACCTCCGTGTAGTAATGTGCGCCTCGCCCTGCAGATGGTCTGTGAGACCCAAGTACACACGACAAGCAGCGTGCCTGTTGCTGTTGACAGCAGCACAGGCGATTACTGCAGAACTAATCAATTCCGCTGGCAGTGTTATGCTCAGAGTTCAGTTGGGCTATCTGCTTGCCATTTAGGATGGTGGTCACTTGCCACGTCGTCCTGTGAAAATGTGAATAGGCCACGAGGGAAGGTATTTATTGGAATATCTTCACAAGCAAATTGCCTTCTCCAACTCTACATAGAATTGGGGTGTAGTGACTTGACAATTTTCTGAGAAGAGGTTTAGGTGGAGGATGTATATATATATATATATAAATTCTTGTCCCCATATAAGAACATAAAGGCCATTCAGCCCATCTTGCTTGTTTGGTTGTTAGTAGCTTATTGGTCCCAGAATCTAATCAAGGGTGTCGGCTTCAACAACATTACTGGGGAGTTGGTTCCAGATTTCCAGATTCCAACGATTCTGTTTAAAAAAAAAAAAAAAAAAAAAAAAAAAAAAAAAAAAGTCTCATTTTCTGTTCTGAATGCCCCTTTATCTAATCTCCACTTGTGACCCCTGGTCCTTGTTTCTTTTTTCACATCAAAGTCCCTTGGGTCGACATTGTCAATACCTTTTTAGAATTTCGAATGTTTGAATGTAGTCTTCTTTGTTCAAGACTGAATAGATTCAATTCTTTTAGCCTGTCTGCATATGACATGCCTTTTAAACCCGGAATAATGCCCTTTTTGTGGTGAGGTGACCAGAACTGAACACAGTATTCTAAATGAGGTCTTACTAATGCATTGTACAGTTTTAACATTACTTCCCTTGATTTAAATTCAACACTTTTCACCATATGTCCAAACATCTTGTTGGGCTTTTTTTTATAGCTTCTCCATATTTTCTCGAAGACATCAAGTCAACAAACTCCTAGGTCTTTTTCATATATTTCTAATTCAATCTCATTATTTCCCATATGGTATTTATAATGAACATGTTAATTGACAGCATACAGTACCTTACACTTTTTTTCTATTAAATGTAGTTTGCCATGTATCTGCCCAGTTCTGAATGCTGTCTAGATAATTTTGAATGACCTTTGCTGCTGCAATAGTGTTTTGCCTTTCCTCCTATTTTTTGTCACCTGCAAATTTAACAAGTTTGCTTACTGTAGAATCTAAGTCATTAGTGTAGATTAAGAATATCAGAGAATCTAATACTGATCCCTGTATTACTCACTCCATTTTGAGGTTTCTCAAAGAGAAAAAATTCTCTGTTTTCTACTTGTTATCCACTCCCTAATCCATATGCATGCATTTCCTTGAATCCCTACTGCATTCAGTCATAATATATACTGTATACACTGCTCAAACAGATTTTAAAGGAGCAAATTAAAACTAGATTTTAAAAAAAAAATTCACCAAACACAATTAACAAGAATCAAGGGAACACTCTTTGCACGCTGAAATTAACAAATCAGTTTTTATCAGCGACACTCATCTGTATGCAAGACCCATGGAAATGAATATGCCTGGGAGCTTGGTATCTGGGGATGAGATGTGGGTACATTTTGAAAATGGTCCATATGACTGTGTTGATGCGGTCTCTACACTGACAAGACGTTCTTCTCATCAGGTGGCCAATGACCTCTTGGGGGATCCTGTCCTGTTCTTTAACTGCAACACCAAGCTTCCAGTCGTGGAGATCAAGGCAGTAATCTGCAGTCTTTTTGGTGTTAAAGTGCTGTACCAAATGTGTAATTCCATTGCATTTTTCACAGCAGGAATGGAATTTCAGAACGTAAAGCAGACTGCAGCCACAGTTGGAAGTTACACCCTGGAATGGTCTGTGTTGGGCAATCTTTCCAGTATTCGGGTTTTGTTTCAAATTTACAACAACCAGCTGATGCATTCCATGAGACAGACAAGCTACACTGTGACTGACTTGCATTCCTGCACCCAGTGCAAGGTGAAAATAGAGGCAGTGTGCATCATGGGGAGGAGTAGCATAACCATTGATACAGTACCAGATAGGTACAGGACACGATATACTGGCATACCCATGGAGGAGCAGCAGCACAGCTTTACAGTATAGACACCCACTCAAAAGCCATGGTGCATCATGGGGAGGAGTAGCATAACCATTGATACAGTACCAGATAGGTACAGGACACGGTATACTGGCATACCCGTGGAGGAGCAGCAGCACAGCTTTACAGTATAGACACCCACTCAAAAGCCATGGTGCACTTTTACAAAAATAAGGGTTTGATGTATTCATAATGTTTAGCAAAGCCTAGACTTAAATTTAAAGACTTTTTCAAACAAAGTAAGTTTTTGTTAGATGCACAGACAGCAAACCGCTGTATATCGAAGGAGTATCAGGATCCAATAGGATAATCAATTGCTAGAAGTACTAGTTGATAAACTGAAAACTCCATTTTAATTATTGGCTACAACTGTTCAGCTTCTGCCTTCAAAATCAGGCTAAATTGATATATATACCATGCTATCTGAAGGTGGAATCATATTGAAATAGTAAAAATAATGAGTTTTCAGTATCAATGACTTTCTTTATATATATATATATATATATAGTTACTCTTGTTTTTCCTTTTGCACATGTTGCAAAATGTACCACAATGGTAGAATCACCAATATATATATATATATATATATATATGTGTGTGTGTGTGTGTGTGTGTGTGTGTGTTTGCGATTAATGAATATCCTGATTCTACTTAGACATAGCTGTCTGCCCTTATTGAATTGTGTGTGTGTGTGTGTGTGTGTGTGTGTGTGTGTGTGTGTGTGTGTGTAAAATATCATTTGATGTGTTTTAACTGCTTTTCTAGCTGTGAGGTGACAGTCTTGAACTTTTGAATATGCATATTCTATAGTGATACCCAACCAAGTAGAGCTGTGCTATTCTACCAATGTCCGGTATTAAAACACTAATGTTGGCATACTTTAATCCGGGTATGATGCAAATCCATAGCCCTGATGGATTATTTTGATAATTCTGGAGCCCATAATGTTTTGTGCTTTCATGGAACATTACAACACAAGTTGCAATTGCAGCATTGTTTTCTACTGGTCCACCAAGCTGCTGTACTTTGGGTACCCCCTATAGTTTATTTTGGCACCAGCATTGCTGCTGCTTGTTGAAGAACAATAATGAGGTGATAGCTTAAATACAATATTAACCTTATATGGGCACACGTTGCCCTCTGGTGGAACATAGAACACAATAATCTATTCTTTCTAATCCTCTTTGTTTTCTTCTCCCATCTTAGCTGGAGGTTATGTTTGAGGGATACGAAGGGGCAGCGGGAGTTGTGGTTGAACTGTTAGATTTCTCACAGCTTGAGAATGCAACTAAAATATACTTTAAAGTCTTCGTTGCAGACGGCAATGGAAGCAAAGTTCTGCTAAGTGAAGAGAGACAGAGGAAGCACATTGCATCGCTTAACTCACTGTGGCAGAGCAAAGTCTCTGCTTCTCATTTGGGGAGAGGGAGCTGAGGAAGCAGGTTGGTGTTTGTTTTGTGGTTTTTGAATTTTCTAAATCCAGTGAAGGCATTGCCCAGCCTGGAAACTTTATTTTTGTAAGTTTTGTTTTTGCTTTATTTGTGTTTGAGTATCTGTTATTTTGCCCTTGTGCACTTTATTTTTGTTTATTTATAATAAAATTGTTATTTTTGAACTGCAGACTGTCTCTGGGCCTCTATCCACTCGCCAGCCTGCCACAGTGACTAACATCACTGCCGAGGACAACCACACTCTGCAATGGGATGGTAAAGATTTAGAATTGAATGAAGTGTTGTCTGTGCTTTTTTTAAATGTAATGTCCTGAATTCGCTATTGGAACGTTTCAGAATTCTTATGTGAAGAAACTGCACTTGGGTGTAAAATGCTTCCTTATGTCTAGCACTGTGAACCACAGTGACTTTTTTTTTTTTTGCATAATTCAGATATGTTGCATTAGTGTTTTTATTAGGAATATTTCTTCTATTGTATTGTGATTCCTCTTTTCATATTGCAGATGCAGATGAGTGTGAATCCTCTGAACTGAATAAGTGCTGCAAACACTCCCATTGCATCAACACCTTGGACTCCTACACCTGTGTGTGCTTTCCAGGGTACTTTGACTTCAGTGAGGTTGGCAGTACTGAGGGAGCACTCTGTGACGGTAGGCCTTCCATGTCGTTCCAGTTAAATACTCTTTCTTTAACCGTGCTCTGAGCTCCGCAGTATGCTACCTTTAGTTGTATGTTTTGGGTATTTTACTTGTTAATAAAGAAAGCTTATGAAGTTCCAGAATTTTGAATAAACTGCTTGAGTATGCAGCGGTTCTTGTCCAACCCAGTTATCAATTTCTTGATGGAGCAATTCATTATTTTAATGCAAAAATAATACAGTAATACTGAACCTGTTGCTTCCTGTCAATAAAATATGTATTTTGATAACCTTTCCTTGTCTGGTTTTAAAGATTGTCAACCTTGTAAATCTTCAGCAGGGTTACAGTATTAAATGCATATCCCTGACTAAACTGGAAAATAACCAAGACTATTATAAGGGGGAACAGTGATTTTTTATTTTTTTTTAAAGAGCAAGTGTCCTCTGAGTGTCTGGCGCTGATTGCTGTGCTTGTCACACAGAGGCTGGAATGTATGTTCTCTGTGAACCGAGCTTGATGAAAGTTGGAATTTTAAGAGTTTCTGAAGTGCCGGCTTGCCGAGGACCTCAGTCTGGTTCTGAATGATGGTAGCTGCCCGGCTGAAGAGGGAGCAGAATTCTACTACTACTCCATTAGAGACCAACGCACCTACTGTGGCGCTTTGATTCAGGCAAGTATCGCAAAGGGTTTTCACTCTTTACTCTGTCCCATACTCCTGGATCAGGGGATTGTGATAGCCTTCCATCACTGGAACCCAAGTAGAATGACCACATCCTGTTCATTTTATAATTTGAGATTGTATATAATTTATATACAATAATTAACATAATTGTTGTAGGCAATATTTTGAGTTTTCCAGTGAAGCAGTTTTAAAAATAAATTAATTTAACTAATCTAACTAGTATATATGCAGCATATTTTCTGAAATAAATAAATAAATAAATAAATTAGCAATGAAATATTTCTCAAGATCCGCAGCTGAGGTTGTCCTATTTGTTTCCCATCTAATGCGAATGCATTATAGGGGGAGCCATGATAATTGGCTGCTTTAAAACGAGAGCATGCAGTACAAACGCACGTCTACATTTGTTCAGGTGTTAGTATCTGAATATTTCCATGTTATTGTGTGGATTGCTAAAATGCTAATACTCTCCATTGAATATTAAAGTGTGTGTTTTGTGTCTGCTTAAATCAGGGGAATGACACCCATGCTGTGTTTAAGGATAGAGTCTACACCACCCATCAGTCCAGGCAGGTTGTCCCTCGCACTGACCTGACGCTGGCATGGGAATGTGTGTATCCTCGCGAATACCTGCTGCAGACACAGCCAGGATTGGATCCATCCAATGTGTAAGTAAACAAGTCCTATAATGTGTTGTGGGAGTTTGCAGGGGCTTAGAATTGTTCTGGATTTGTGTTTTATCATTTATTTTAATATTAATTGCCTCTAAATCCCTCAAGTAAGAAATCTGTAGTGAAGTGTGTTCTCCAGAATGGCCTGTTACTTTTGAGACTGATAGTCTTAAAGCCTTAATTCTCTGTGTGCAGTCTTGAATATAAAAGTAACTGCCAGCCCAACATTAAATATCCAAGTCTGTTAGATCTGCTCTCTTGCCCAACTTGACTGAGGCTGAGTTGCAACAGCAAGGTGTAGCTGGTACTGAATATTGTCATGACAGCCTGTTTACATAGATGTTCTTTAGGTAACTGGTACTACATATTGTCATGTGAAAGCCTGTTTACATGGATTTGCTGTAAACAACGGGTCGTGTTTTGGGATTAAAAAAAAAAAACTATAGTGAGTCTTAAACCCCATTGCCATAATATAAATAAATACTATGTCCTGAGGAAAGTACTCTTCGATTTTATGTAACTTTGCTCTGATCTCTGAAGGTCATTTCACCTCATAGGAATAAATCCAAAATCCATGTGGTCTGCCAAGTTTCTTTCTCTCTTTATTTATTTTTTTAAGGCAAACAGTTTTTAGAAAACTGAACCAGGTTTCGTGTTCCTCGTATCCAGTTGTCTAGTAGTGTGCTTTTAATTTTGCATTTCTTCTCTGGTAGGCCTATGTCTGTAGTGCTAATCAAGTACAATTCCAGTGGGATTCTTCAGCTCCGCATGATTCTCCATCAGGGTGACACATTAAGTGATAACCTGCTCCTGGACAAAGTGCTGCTGTGGTGAAGGCGTGACCATTTCTTTGAAGTGACTCTCGTTGGGTCACAGGGAACCTTCGCTGAGGACTTTGTTTTGGAGGTGGTTTCCTGTTGGGCCACACAGACCCCAAACCCAGCAGAAGAACCAAAGACATTCTTTCTGAAAGGAAGGTTGTAACCGCAGGAGTGAACTTACAAATATAATCACCTCTTTCCCCTGCCTGTCCATTAAGCTGTGTCAGTCCAACAGATCTGGACAGCTTTGCTATACACTGTTCAGTAATCTAACTGTGGCCAGATTTAATGCTCATCTTGGACTGCTGTACCTTACCTAAATTGTCCAATGGTCTGTGAAACCTTGGGTATAGGGGACAGGGCAAATACACAATTTCAATGCAGTGTTGTTTACTTAGTTTGTCTCATTATGCCTTCTAAAAGAACCACAGTAGTGGTCGACCGCTTGCCTGTTGATCTTAACAACGTGATGCAGAAGCTCTGGTTGATCTAGAAATCTACACAATGGCCCACCCACAGGCTTACAGGGATGGCAAGGGGATAAATAAAGTGGAAAGACTGGACTGAATCCTCAAAGAAGGCCATTTACTCCAGGTTGTCATCAGCATGATTCTTTCAGACACTAGAATCACACCCAGTAAAGTTATGAACCCCAGAAATAACCACTCCAGACAGGATTAAGGGACTTGTGAATTGTCGTTGTTTATTATCCCAAGACAAAAAAATGCAGTGCTGATGACTTGGAGCAACCAGTTTTGCAAATTTAGCCCGGTATATTAACAGAAACCCTGTGTGGTGTTTGTGTGTGTGTTTTTTTTTGTTTAAACCTGACATGTGATTGTATTGCAGCTGCCCGGTTGATCACACGTTCAAGTGATATTCTGTGCTGGAAGCTGATCGGCAGAGTCGTTTTTCTGTGGAAATGTTTTCCATCACCCCCCACAATCATATCCACATCCACTGCTGGATCAAGATCTGTACTGTGACAGAAAAGCACAACTGCTCAGGGGTAATCCTCTAATGTGCATTTTAAAGAAACACAATTAAACAAACACAAAAAAAGCTGTTGCTTTTATTATAGATGTCCGTGGTCATTTCATATATTTTTGGTTACTTACCATTGCTTTGCAATACTGCAATGGAGAGGTGCAACAGGGTTGTACAACACATTAAATACTTAAACTGATAGAAATGCAGACGAGGTTACAAACGTTCAGACTTTTTATTAAAACCAAGGTAAAATATTCTGAAACTTTACAGCATGAAACTACTCCTCCCTTTTTTATATACAGAAATGTCTAGCTACACCTTCTGTGAGGAGAAGGGATTTAAATCACAACTTGATCCAGGTGAAGCAGCCCTTTCACTGCCAATCACTGTTTGGGATCATCAGGATAAAATGGAGGACCCTGGGCAAAGGCCACCATTTTGTAAGTATTTTCAGGAAGCAATTTGTTATAATTATTATTTTTTTCTTCAGTTTTAATAAAAACATTTGCAAATTGTAAAGAGGGAGGTGTGTGATTGCTAGATTACTGTGGGAATGTTTCTGTGCTTTTTAAATATTTTTGATTTTTATTTGACAGGGAAAAGTTCAAAATGCGATGTTGGTCGTTGGTGGAACAGCAGGAGTCCTGCTTCTCACTTTGTTTGGTTTGATTGTACTGAAGGTCATTGTGAGATACAACGAGTTGCATCAAGAAAGGACTGTGGCACTGCAGAATCACCTTAAGTCGCCAGTGTTTATAAAAAACAAGGGTTTCAAAAGCTAACTCTGACTTTCTGGACCAATAACTAAAAGATAACTCCTCTTTGCTCAAGGAATTCCAGAGCTGTGTACGTACGTGAAAACTCCATTGTGGTGTTTGTGTGTGGTGGGGTGTAGTTTTTTTTTTTTAACTTAATTGTGAAATGTTTAAATAAATGAATACACCCTGTATATTTTGGAAGCGTGTGCCTTGTTTCTATCATCCACTGGGAATGAGCTCAAATGAATTTGTTATCTGTGATTTAACATAATTCTAGAGTTTTTATATGTAAGAAAGTATAGCATATGCGTTGAATAAACATGATCAAAACCCTGAGAATACCCCCCTCATTGCACAAATAAGCATCATGATAGTTTTGCAGTAAATAAAAATGCATTTAAATAAACTGTAGTGTACCTTGGAACCAAATGCTGCAGTGAGAATTAGCCTTGTTTTCTCTTGGACCACTTTTACTGTTGCGCAAGTCTGAGCCGCTTCTGGGGTGAAAAGGTACAGAGCAAGCATGGCGACTTCCACAGAGGCGGAGAGCGAGGGTGCAAACACTGCACAGACACACAGAACTAATAAATGCAAAAAAACAAAAAGGTAATTTAATACCAATGGTGTTATGGAATATAACTCGTTAAGCGCGTTAAAGGAACACGTTAATTTTAAAAGTAATTTGTAGTTTTGTAGTAAACACGGTTGAGTAGTTTAACTACTACACCATAACTATAATAAAAAATATATATAATTTGATTGGCTCATGTAATGCTAATTTCAGCATTACAAGAGCCAATCAAATTCTGTGAGATTTAGCTGGCCAGTTAGATATTTGGTAAATGTTAAATCGTAAGAGATTTAGAATTATATTTATAAATTATACCCCCCCCCCCCCCCCCCCCCCCCCCCCCCCCCCCCACATTATTATAAAATTTTTTATCAATTTAGGGTGTTACCTCAGTTCGGAACTATTCTTGCTCCAGATGGGATTTTGATTTGCACAGATTGGATGGTGCTGTACCTGCTTCTATCTGTGCAGCTAGGATCATCTCCGGTGTGAGGGATAGCAGGCAGGACATGCCTGTTTCGGTGCAGTTTGCTATTTCAGCAAAATCTTTGCCCAACTTTAATGCTTCATGTCTGCAAGAGATAAATGAAAACAGTTAGTCTGACCGCACTGAATCCTGATGGGAAACACAGTAACAAATAAAACGCCCACTGCATAGCAGTTGAAGCCTTTTCAGACTTTACAAGTGCTAAATTAATACACCCAGGCCTGCGGCCTATAAGACATAAGGTATTAAGCTTGTCTGAATAAACAGATATGCCAGCGGTACAAAATTAGAGCCGATGCAAATGTAAAATCACAGTGACCCACGTCCACGCTGTGCACTTGTTTCAAGAGGGCTGCCATTGCATCTCTGACAGCAAGCTCAAAGTGAAGTCAATGTTGGCGTTTACTGCATTTGTGGTTCAAGCCACTAACAATTATTAATTAATGAGCTTATTTTCCTTTTTCATGGCACTCTTACTTTGACTTGAGTGGAATGGAGAAGGAAAGGCTCTGCATGATGGCTTGATTAAACAGTGACCCGCTGCTTTCGACCATCAGATGGAGGCCAACAGACTGGCTTCCGGAACTTTCTCCAAATATTGTCACCTAAACGTGAAAAAATATTTTTTTGTTTAGCTTTAAAACAGGAGAAATACAGATTGCACATTGAACAATACCGTACACAATGCTAGTACTCCACGTGTGCTCTTTATCGTCCGGTTGATCTCAAAATGCCATGAAGTCAGGTCATGACTCCGTATCAACAATGTAGCCCATTGCATACCTTCACCACTCTGTGTAATGAAGCAGCACCTACTCTCTGTCCTGTCTCCACTTCGTTTCTAACCGTATCCTCTGGATCTGGTATCAGTACTGCAGAGGATACATCTTTCTAAAGCCTTGGGATTAGTCTGGTTGCTCTTTGCAGTCTCTCTCGCAAAGCCACAATGTCCATTTTGTACTGGGAAAAACAGCAAGATAAATAAACTCTCATAAAATGTGCTCACATTACCAGCCACAGAGAGGTTTTCAAAGCACTGGACACAATTAAAGCTTGCACTGTACTTGCACCCCCTGACTGCTTTAGAAAATAAAAACAATTCTCATTATTCCCAATAAATTAAAAGGTTTCCTCAATTTAAAGGATGGAAATTATGAAAACGGTGTATCATAACTGAACAAATTCACCTCAAACACCATCATTACCATGCACTTCTAAATACACATCTACTTCATAACCCCCATAAAGAACACAGTACAATATACACCATCAGAGCTTATACAACACAATGCACATTTCTATAGAGTCTTTCATCCAAGGATCCTAAAGCAGTTCACACCAAAAAAATGAACACTTAAACCATTAAATTAAAAACAAATCTAATACAAATTGTAATAAAGCTGAAATAAAAGAGAACCCCACCCCACCCCACCCCAAAAAAAGAAACACGGTTTTAATTGTAAAAAGAAAGTTGAACCTTCCTTAACTGAGGAGCTTTACAAGAAAAGGCCATAGATGCTACAGATGAAAAGCTGCTGCTTCCTGTCTTCAATCAGACCATGTCACCTGACCTACAGCTAGTACTGCGTTCAACTTGACGATTCTGAGCACAGCACCAGGGGGATGCATAAGAATATTAAAATGAATCCAGAGACTATTTCATACAGGTGAAATATGAGGAGAAAGGGCAGATCTTCTGACAATATAGCACTATAAAATACCTTGCTTGGGTCTCCCCCAAATCCAGCAATATTTTGTTGAAACTAAATGAGAGCAGCCTGTTGGTCCAGAATGCCGTAGTTTCTGGTTGCTGGTTTTTCAGGATCCATCCCAGTTACAAGGAAATCAAAGACACCTGCATCAAAAACAAATGGAGCAAGAGAACCCAGACCCACTGAGGCGGATTGAAAAACAAAACAGTACAATCAAAGGAATACGGAAATAAAAAAAAAATAAAAATACATTTAAGCTCTGAAAAATCACCCCAAATGTAGTGTTCAAATTTAGACTGTATGTCCTTTAAAGCTATGAACATTATATCAGTAGCGGATACGACAAGTCAAATATACAGTGCGTAATCCACACTAATGGGTTTCCTACAAGAAGTAATTAAACCATTTGCAGTGTAACAGCAAGGCATGTGACTGACTGAGACATTTAGTCTTACACATGCATAGAGAAACAAGCCAACGCAAAGCACTCTGCTCTTACCTGCACATGAATAGAGAACCAAGCCAACACAAAGCACTCTGCTCATACCTGCACATGAATAGAGAAACAAGCCAACACAAAGCACTGCTCATACCTGCACGTGAATAGAGAAACAAGACAACACAAAGCACTGCTCATACCTGCACATGAATAGAGAAACAAGCCAACGCAAAGCACTCTGCTCTTACCTGCGCATGCATAGAGAAACAAGCCAACGCAAAGCACTCTGCTCATACCTGTACATGAATAGAGAAACAAGCCAACGCAAAGCACTCTGCTCTTACCTGCACATGAATAGAGAAACAAGCCAATGCAAAGCACTCTGCTCTTACCTGCACATGAATAGAGAAACAAGCCAATGCAAAACACTCTGCTCTTACCTGCACATGAATAGAGAAACAAGCCAACCCAAAGCACTGCTCATACCTGCACATGAATAGAGAAACAAGCCAACGCAAAGCACTCTGCTCTTACCTGCACATGAATAGAGAAACAAACCAACGCAAAGCACTCTGCTCATACCTGCACATGAATAGAGAAACAAGCCAAGGCAAAGCACTGCTTATTCCTGCACATGAATAGAGAAACAAGCCAATGTTATTGAAAAGGAAGTTAAGTAAAAATAAATAAATAAATAATAATAATAAGTTGTACCAACGTGATCCCCTTAGTGAGGGTAAACCAGGGGTGGCCAGAGTTGGGTCTGTCCTAAATTGTTTAATTGAACCAATTAAAACTCCCATCTAGACCCCAGTGCAGTTATTTTCTTGTATATGTTAAAGATGGGTGGTGAGGCTCCTGGGGTAAATAATCACGTTGATTTGAACGCTACTTTTTAACATCGCTATCTGCAGACACACCTTTGTGTATTTCACGATAAACCACCATTGTTAAGCAGGTGACTTGATTATTTGATTGTTTAATTATTTGGATTCTAATGAAATGAAACTAAAACTTGAAAAAAAGCTTCTTTTTTTTTTTTTTTTACTGAACTTCAATGTCAAGCAACCTTGGGTAAACTGGGAGTTTTTCAAAGTCTCACATCCTCATTAAGATGTCATGGGAGACTAATTAGCCTATTCTGAATTAACTACAGACCGGTGGGTTCCTTAATTCAATTATTCAAGTTGTATTACTTTGAAAAGAAAGACTCCCACTATTCTGTATTTGTCCCCCAAATACAAATTAGACAATTATTCAAAACCAAAGGCAAAACACTCAAATATATTGGGCAGTTCCAGTGAAATAGATACATCTGTTGTTTTGGAAATTCCATAACATAATTAGAGTCACAAGTGATTACACAGTCTACAAAGGAGGAGGTCTGTGCTGGAACGAAAAAAAAAAAAAAACACTTTAAAACCAAACGAGGACAAACTGTGAGACTACAGAACAAACACATCGGGATATGGTTTTGTAATTGTTTTGTTTAAGGCAGAATGGGTGTTGGTGTACCATGGACATTGCTTGCTGTAACTGCAGCAGTGGCAGTGGCAGCTTCAACAACAGCTTTAAAGACAAATGGAAAGGTGCTGAAACACAGATATTTTGGGAGGACCGAAGGGGCTTTCTCTGAAACAGTTCTGAAAGACGGGCCAAAAGTCAAAACTAAGTCTGGGACAGTTGAAGGTCTTGCTAGTAACAAGGCACAGATATTCTATGGAATCCCGTACGCTGCTCCACCAATTAAAGCTGGCAGATGGAAGGCACCTCGCGCCCCAACACCATGGAAGGGAGTATACAATGCCACCTACCCCAGAGCAGCATGCATGCAGTCCTGCCGAGGGCCATTCGGGGCGCAAGCAGAAAACAGGGATTGCCCTGTAAAGGTAAGTAGGCCTATGTATTTAAGTTGTATAATTAATTGATTAAGCCAGTTGCTCATTTTGTTTTCCACTTACTCCTGAAACTAATGCCAGCATACTGTAGGCTTGGACACATATGATCATACCATCAAAGGAAACTGTTTCTCTAGCATCTTTACAGATGTGTACACCCACAGAGTAAATGAGGGCTTCAATGTCAATCTGTTGTTCAATAAAATAGATCTGATTTGGTAATGTGTCGCCTAATGCGGAATCTTTTAGGTCACATTCATAAAATGTCTAAATGACCAATTCTTGGGACCTTTACTGCAGTATTTTATATTTGCCTATTATACAAGTATGTATTTTATTACAAACTAAAGTATAAACATTTGTTTCCCCTCTAGCTCAGCGAGGACTGTTTGTATCTCAATATCTTTGTGCCTCTTGATATAAACTTTACTGCACCTCCTGCAAAGCTGCTCCCAGTGATGGTCTGGGTGCACGGGGGGGATTTTGTCGCTGGCACTGCTTCCAATCCCATGCATGATGGAAGGTTTCTTGCCAGTTCAACCCATACCATTATTGTCAACGTAGAATATCGTTTGGGTAAGTCAGGCTTTTTCTATTACAGGCGGAGGCCGTGTACATGGTTGTCAGTTCTGCTATTGGTAAAATGATCTGAAAGGCAAAGTTGTTTTGGTTAATGTCTAAAGTCCATGTAGTAGTGTGGTCACTTTTCCTGACAACTTTTCAAGCAACTTGTTCCACGGGACACTTCTCAAGCACTTTTCCCAAATCGCTCAGATGGAGACCCGCAATGGAGAAGGAGTACTATAGCAAGCAGCTTTAAATGGCATGGGGTAGTTTCCCCTTTCCCTTGTTTTTTTATGATGATTGCAGTCATTGAGAGTGATTGTGATGCTCTGAAACCATTTGTCTCTATGTCTGTCTTTTTACCTGTCTGGAGAATTCTGACTGCCTACAGGTGAACAGACTTCTATAACTAATTCCATTGAAATGATGCAATGATATGACCTTTTCAACCTTGACCTTGCTCTTCATATACTGTATAGAGAGGATAAGTAGAAGCCAAGGCCATTTTGTCACATAGTTTGAATGCAATCAGTCCACAGCAGTTGGAAGTTCACTGGCAGGTCAAGACCAATCTAAACACAAATGATAACTATAGGATCAGCAGAACCCAGGACCACTCAACATCAATTGCAAACACTATAAAAGGCAAAGCAAAGGTGGAAAAAGGCTTTTGATGCTGCCTCCTCTTTAAGGGTGTTGTATTAAGCGCTTTCAACGATGTGCAGAAGCTTAGGCCCTTAGGTGCAAAGGCATGAGCAGTGCTTTGCATTGGCTTGTTTCTCTATTCATGTGCAGGTATGAGCAGTGCTTTGCATTGGCTTGTTTCTCTATTCATGTGCAGGTATGAGCAGTGCTTTGGGTTGGCTTGGTTCTTTATTCATGTGCAGGTATGAGCAGAGTGCTTTGGGTTGGCTTGTTTCTCTATTCATGTGCAGGTATGAGCAGTGCATAGGGTTGTCTTGTTTCTGTATTCATGTGCAGGTAAGAGCAGTGCTTTGTGTTGTCTTTCTTCTGTATTCATGTGCAGGTATGAGCAGTGCTTTGGATTGGCTTTGTTCTCTATTCATGTGCAGATATGAGCAGTGCTTTGGGTTGGCTTGGTTCTCTATTCATGTGCAGGTATGAGCAGAGTGCTTTGTGTTGGCTTGTTTCTCTATTCATGTGCAGGTATGAGCAGTGCTTTGGGTTGGCTTGGTTCTCTATTCATGTGCAGGTATGAGCAGAGTGCTTTGGGTTGGCTTGTTTCTCTATTCATGTGCAGGTATGAGCAGTGCATAGGGTTGTCTTGTTTCTGTATTCATGTGCAGGTAAGAGCAGAGTGCTTTGTGTTGGCTTGTTTCTCTATTCATGTGCAAGTATGAGCAGAGTGCTTTGTGTTGGCTTGGTTCTCTATTCAGGTGCAGGTATGAGCAGTGCGCTTTGTGTTGGCTTGTTTCTCTATTCATGTGCAGGTATGAGCAGTGCTTTGGGTTGGCTTGTTTCTCTATTCATGTGCAGGTATGAGCAGTGCTTTGGGTTGGCTTGGTTCTCTATTCATGTGCAGGTATGAGCAGTGCTTTGGGTTGGCTTGGTTCTCTATTCATGTGCAGGTATGAGCAGAGTGCTTTGGGTTGGCTTGGTTCTCTATTCATGTGCAGGTATAAGCAGAGAGCTTTGGGTTGGCTTGGTTCTCTATTCATGTGCAGGTATGAGCAGAGTGCTTTGTGTTGTCTTGGTTCTCTATTCAGGTGCAGGTATGAGCAGAGTGCTTTGTGTTGGCTTGTTTCTCTATTCATGTGCAGGTATGAGCAGTGCTTTGCATTGGCTTGTTTCTCTATTCATGCGCAGGTATGAGCAGTGCTTTGGGTTGGCTTGGTTCTCTATTCATGTGCAGGTATGAGCAGAGTGCTTTGGGTTGTCTTGTTTCTCTATTCATGTGCAGGTATGAGCAGTGCTTTGTGTTGGCTTGGTTCACTATTCATGTGCAGGTATGAGCAGTGCCTTGGGTTGGCTTGTTTCTCTATTCATGTGCAGGTATGAGCAGTGCTTTGGGTTGGCTTGTTTCTGTATTTATGTGCAGGTATGAGCAGTGCTTTGGGTTGGCTTGTTTCTGTAGTCATGTGCAGGTATGAGCAGTGTTTTGTGTTGGCTTGGTTCTCTATTCATGTGCAGGTAAGAGCAGTGCTTTGGGTTGGCTTGTTTCTCTATTCATGTGCAGGTATGAGCAGAGTGCTTTGTGTTGGCTTGGTTCTCTATTCATGTGCAGGTATGAGCAGAGTGCTTTGGGTTGGCTTGGTTCTCTATTCATGTGCAGGTATGAGCAGTGCTTTGTGTTGTCTTGTTTCTCTATTCATGTGCAGGTATGAACAGTGCTTTGGGTTGTCTTGTTTCTCTATTCATGTGCAGGTATGAGCAGTGCTTTGGGTTGTCTTGTTTCTCTATTCATGTGCAGATATGAGCAGTGCTTTGTGTTGGCTTGGTTCTCTATTCATGTGCAGGTATGAGCAGAGTGCTTTGTGTTGACTTGTTTCTCTATTCAGGTGCAGGTACGAGCAGAGTGCTTTGGGTTGGCTTGTTTCTCTATTCATGTGCAAGACTAAATGTCTCAAACGTTGACGTATTTTATCATACAGGTGTCTTTGGTTTCCTTGTAACTGGGACGGATCCTGAAAAATCAGCAACTGGAAACTATGGCATTCTGGACCAACAGGCTGCTCTCATTTGGGTTCAACAAAATATTGCTGAATTTGGGGGAGACCCAAGCAAGGTATTTTATAGTGCCATATTGTCAGAAGGTCTGCCCTTTCTCCCCATATTTCACCTGTATGAAATAGTCCTTGGATTCATTTTAACATTCTTATGCATCCCCCTGGTGCTGTGCTCAGAATCGTCGAGTTGAACACAGTACTAGCTGTAGGTCAGGTGACATGGTCTGATTGAAGACAGGAAGCAGCAGCTTTTCATCTGTAGCATCTATGGCCTTTTCTTGTAAAGCCCCTCAGTTAAGGAGGGTTCAACTTTCTTCTGTCAGGGAAGCTGGGACTTACTGTTTTTAAATCAAGATAAAAAACAGATTTTTCAAAACTGCATTTTCTTTTTTGCCCTTTTTTAAATTCCAGTTATATTAAAGTTTTTTTTTTTATTTCAGCTTTATTACATTTTGTATTAGATTTGTTTTTAATTTAATGGTTTAAGTGTTCATTTTTTTGGTGTGAACTGCTTTAGGATCCTTGAATGAAAGACTCTATAGAAATGTGCATTGTATTGTATAATCTCTGATGGTGTATATTGTACTGTGTTCTTTATGGGGGTGTGAAAGGGGTGTGGGTAATTCACTGACAAGGAGACAGACAGGTGTATTTGGGAAACACCACACAGGTGCCCAGTTTTATTTTAGGCCGGCTCTTTTTCTTTCCTTGTATTTTTTCTCTCCGGTAGAGGGCACTGTTGACCGTGGGCTGCCTATCAACGATGATAGACAGCACCACGGAAATACCACAGCTGGTACACGACCTGCAAATGCACTCGCAGGTGCTCAAAGAAATAATAATGAAAACAGAAGGCGAAAAGAACAAGGGAAAATAAAACAGTAATAAAACTACAAATAAAAGGTGCTGCACTCGGCAGCGTTATCCCGGTCGCCGCTACCCGCACGACCCGGATCACCGTCCTACTCTGTCGGCGATCTAGCCTGCTCTTTCACAATACGCCGGGGTCTGCCCAAGGGTTCCCCGCTCTCTCTCTCTGTCTCGCTGATTCCCGGTCCCGAATCAAAGTGTCCGCACCCTTAGCGCGTCTAAGTGGGCAGACCTGAGGAAACAACAGAGCGTTATTTTATAGGACCGACAATCACCCAAGACCCGCCTCTCGGCCATTCAGAGAGGGGAAAAGTCCACACTCACACTTTCCCACCTCCCCGTGTCACTGCCATGACTCATAGGCGGTTGTTGGGCGACTGCCGCCCTCTTCCTGCAGCCCGTGAACACGCCAGCAGAGTCAGCACAGATCTCTCCCTGTTACAGGGGGTTATGAAGTAGATGTGTATTTAGAAGTACATGGTAATGATGGTGTTTGAGGTGAATTTATTCAGTTATGATACACCGTTTTCATAATTTCCATCCTTTAAATTGAGGAAACCTTTTAATTTATTGGGAATAATGAGAATTGTTTTTATTTACTAAAGCAGTCAGGGGGTGCAAGTACAGTGCAAGCTTTAATTGTGTCCAGTGCTTTGAAAACCTCTCTGTGGCTGGTAATGTGAGCACATTTTCATGAGAGTTTATTTATCTTGCTGGTTTTCCCAGTACAAAATGGACATTGTGGCTTTGCGAGAGAGACTGCAAAGAGCAACCAGACTAATCCCAAGGCTTTAGAAAGATGTATCCTCTGCAGTACTGATACCAGATCCAGAGGATACGGTTAGAAACGAAGTGGAGACAGGACAGAGAGTAGGTGCTGCTTCATTACACAGAGTGGTGAAGGTATGCAATGGGCTACATTGTTGATACGGAGTCATGACCTGACTTCATGGCATTTTGAGATCAACCGGACGATAAAGAGCACACGTGGAGTACTAGCATTGTGTACGGTATTGTTCAATGTGCAATCTGTATTTCTCCTGTTTTAAAGCTAAACAAAAAAATATTTTTTCACGTTTAGGTGACAATATTTGGAGAAAGTTCCGGAAGCCAGTCTGTTGGCCTCCATCTGATGGTCGAAAGCAGCGGGCCACTGTTTAATCAAGCCATCATGCAGAGCCTTCCCTTCTCCATTCCACTCAAGTCAAAGTAAGAGTGCCATGAAAAAGGAAAATAAGCTCATTAATTAATAATTGTTAGTGGCTTGAACCACAAATGCAGTAAACGCCAACACTGACTTCACTTTGAGCTTGCTGTCAGAGATGCAATGGCAGCCCTCTTGAAACAAGTGCACAGCGTGGACGTGGGTCACTGTGATTTTACATTTGCATCGGCTCTAATTTTGTACCACTGGCATATCTGTTTATTCAGACAATCTTAATACCTTATGTCTTATAGGCTGCAGGCCTGGGTGTATTAATTTAGCACTTGTAAAGTCTGAAAAGGCTTCAACTGCTATGCAGTGGGCGTTTTATTTGTTACTGTGTTTCCCATCAGGATTCAGTGCGGTCAGACTAACTGTTTTCATTTATCTCTTGCAGACATGAAGCATTAAAGTTGGGCAAAGATTTTGCTGAAATAGCAAACTGCACCGAAACAGGCATGTCCTGCCTGCTATCCCTCACACCGGAGAAGATCCTAGCTGCACAGATAGAAGCAGGTACAGCACCATCCAATCTGTGCAAATCAAAATCCCATCTGGAGCAAGATGGCTTGACTCCATTGTGTCAATGCATTGTATTAATGTATTAATGCAGTCATTAACCACTAAAACCCCTGAACACAGAACACCTGTTCTGGCATTATTATTACTGTTGCACTGGCTGCCTGCTAGGAGGAAGGTTGATTTTAAAATCTTCTTGTTGACCTTTAGAGCCTTGAATGGTCTGGCTCAAAGTTACATTTCATATCTTATAACAAGCTATATTCCTGTGCGTAGCTTGCGTCCTGCAGCCTCTGGACTGTTTAGTGTCCCTACAACCAGGTGGCAGTCTGTGAGTGATTATGCACCTAGGCTCTGGAAAGCTCTTCCCCTTGAAATTTAACAACTCGGGAAGTGTTGAAAGTAAGGCATGACTGAAAACATACTGTTTTAAATTGGAAATTGTATCTACTGAAGTTGTAAGTTATTTTATTTAAACTACTGTTTTTTAATACTGACTGTTGTATGTGTCTGTTGTGATTTTAATTGTAAAGCATTTTGAGACGTACTACATGAAAAGTGCTATATAAAATAAAGATTATTATTATTATTATTATTATTATTATTATTATTAGTTGGACAGCTGGTGGTGGAGACCCTGATTAGTTCTGATACTGGGCAGCTTAATGTTCTGTTGTTAGGTAATGTGTTCTAAGATTAGTGTCAATCAGGGTCTCTGAAACCAGCCTTCAATGTGCATAGGGAGTGGATCCTGCAGGTGTGAAAGTTGCCATTTGTTTTACTGCAGGTCGCAAAATATTAAATCCCTTTAAGTTTCTGGAGATGTTTCAGACCTGGGGCCCGTTCATTGATGGGGCGTTGATCAGAGAACAAATCACTACTGCCTTTCGGAGGGGCCATTGGCAGAAAGAAAAACCTGTTATTCTAGGTTGGTTTGGTCTAATATGGGACATGCACACTGTGCATGCGGGGGCATGCTTCTCAATTATACTGCAGATTTCAGTGTACATCAGTATATACAGTGTAGTTTTAGAAATTGAGCGATTGTTCAAACATTTTCTTCATAAAATGCATTTTATTTAAAATGCAGTGACTCAACTATCACAAGGAAAACTGACGTTTTGGATGACCAGATCCTACCCATCAGCAAATTTTAAATTTCTTTAAGTTTCTTGCATTTTATTTGTGGGACACATATGTCTCTTGTACCTGAAAGGGTTAATTAAGTGTCCTTGCAGTTTGAGATTTGAGAATCGCTGATATAAAGAAAAGATAGGATAAAGGGCTAGATTCTCAAATCTGAAAAAAAAAACATTTATAAGTCAAAAATAACAAAACTGAAGACTACCTACAAGCCCACCCCCATTTGGAGTAAACAGCTTTGAGTGTCTAACCCTTAGTTTAGCTTATACAAAAACAGAGTCTTCAGTGTGAAGTCTGCTTGCTGTTACAATGCTTGATTCTGTGTTATCTGTGTCGATGTCCAGGCACAACCTCTGAAGAAGGAGTGATGTTTGTCTATGGAGCCTTCAAGAAGCCCATGTCATTGCCTGAGTGCATTGCATATGCTACTGCTATTTTTAAACAGTACACCCTGTTAGTCCTTTACAAATACCTGCCTCACTATCCTGAGGAAGACCGCAGGAAACTGCTGGCGCAGGTACAGTGTGACATTTTTACAATTCAACTTCACGAGTTATAGAATATCAGATGGTTCAAGATCTGATTGCCTACAGTGGTGGATCTGAGCCATGCTGAGGTCTTTCAATACTGAGTAAAATCAATTGTCTGACCCGATCTCTAGCATATCTTGTTGTGCTGGACATGCCATTCCTGAATCCTGAGGAGGTGTTTCCAACATGGTTCATGACGGATAAACGCTGGAGCTTATACCCCACATGGTATGGTTTGCTTCTCATTATAACGTTTGTTTCAAGGGATCTCCAACAAAACACTTACTGGATAAACTAGTAAAAGCAGACGACTATAAATACAATTTAGACAAGTTGTTTGAGCTTTTGCATCCAGCAGATGGCGCTTTGAGTTCACTTCCATAACGGTGTCCAATTATCTTTTATAAAGAGTGCATTAATTACACTCTATTGAAAGAGTAGCTGTAACAGTGTAATGTAGATGCAGTCAATCCCAGCCCCCATTTCATCACCCTCCTCATCACAGCCTTCCTGGAACACTGCTGCCTTGTAGTGGCACCTGCTGGGGGGAGGCAGGCAGGGCCAGAGCAGCTGCACATCCCCCACAGCTGTTGGCTGTCAGTGCCTGCCCCCCAGTCCAGCAGCACTGGAGAGGCCTCTCTGAAGTGCTGCCTTCTGCTGTAAAACATGACATGTTTGTTAGCAAGACATTTTTGCTAATTTCAAATGTATTGAAAATCTGCCAAATACATGCCGTAAAATTAGTATAATTATTGCATTAAATGTATGGTGTTATTATGCAAACATTTGTTGCTAAATATGCATGTAGTTGCCTGTAGAGTGAAGTTGCTGCAGACAATTCCTGTTTTACAGTAAGTGGACATACATTGTAGTGGACAACTGAGTCAAGGTATTAGAAGTTTTTATTAAGTCCCATACTGTTTACTGCCAAGCTTCACACCTGCTTAAGAAGATTAAGTGAATCAGCTGCTATCGAAAGAAAGTAAACAGACTTTTCTACTGTCTTTGTAACTGACTGAAGGACTAATTTAAGAAACGTAATCATAGATCTGCTGTCTGAACAAACATTTTTAATTTATGAACTGCGAGAACGACCAGCACTTAAAATAAAAAAGTGAAATCAGTCCTGTCCCTCACATGTCATTTTGTCCTCTCTGCAGATGGTGACTGACTATGTCTTCCTGTGCTCTTCCTGCAAATCTGCCCGCGCCGCTGTGAAAGACAGAAGCGCTGTGTGGCTGTACGTGTTCGACCACGTCACCTCTGACCGCAGAGTTTGGGGTGACTTGACCTTCTGCTATGACCACGTGTGCCACAGCGCGGAGCTGCCTTTCGTGTTCAACTCCTTCAGCATGAGAAACTTCACCTTCACAGCTGAGGAGCAGGTGCTGGCCAACCAGATCGTGTGTTACTGGGGCAGGTTTTCCCACAGCGGGAATCCCAATGCAAAGGGTGACCAGACTGAGTTCTGCGGTCAACAGAACCTCCCGTCGTGGCCAGAGTACACAGACAGAGGCCACTGGCTTCACATGAATCTTACCACAGTGTCACATTCTCAGATCGGTTACCGAGACGACTTCTGTAATTTCTGGGACACACTCGATATTTACTAAGAAGCTGAAATGGCATTCTCTACTGTTCGTGGGGCCAGTGTTTACCAGAGTCTTTTCTGAAACGTGTCTTTATATTGTGCTCATCATATTGTAATATGTAATGATCATATTGGAATTAAAATTTTAAACACTAAATACAGCCACGTTAGCCCTCACAGACCATTTAAAAAAGGAACTGCATGTAAGAAAATAATCCATTTGGAGAGGATGGAACTATGAAAGGAAGCTGAGAATGGGGAAGGAGAGGTAATGTAATGTAAGGCTGACTGTCTTTTGCAAACGCTGCAAATGTTCAACAAACAAGACTGCAGATTTGGAATGATTCTGTTTCGGATTCGGGAAAGCACTGGCCCTAACTGTTAGCACTGAGTACTTGCTGGTGATAGAATTTAAAAAGCTTTGTGTTTTAATAATATTCACTTTTATAGTAATACC
The DNA here is from genome assembly GCF_017654505.1 of Polyodon spathula. Lineage (NCBI taxonomy): Eukaryota > Metazoa > Chordata > Actinopteri > Acipenseriformes > Polyodontidae > Polyodon > Polyodon spathula. The sequence continues at coordinate 46,712,950 of NC_054541.1, read as the reverse complement.
TGCTATCACACAGCTCATGCATCTTCTTTTAAAAAGCTGCTTTTCTTCAGTAGCCCTCAAGCAAATTGTATATCTGTGCATTTATAAACTAAAATACTGGAGTATTCTACCTGTAATATGCAGGTATGAATATGTCTTAAAAACAGCTTACACCGACTTCAGATTTCTTGTATTTTTATAACAAGTTAAGTTAGTTTTATTTTCCTTTCAGAAAGATGTGTTAATTATTACTGGGAAAACATGTCACATAGAAGCTACTGCAAATTAATTTGTAGTTTAAGTTAATATCATTTTCTCCATTTACTGTAAATTTCACTATTTTCAATTCCTATTGCTCACTGTCAAACAATGTATTATCTACAATTAATAACATATATTGAAACTTATATTTAACCCATATAGAGAAGTAGAGCACTTCAAAAAACAATAATACTTATTCTCACTGTTAAACTTCTTTCTATAAATATTAATGATAACCTATTTATAAGACAGCCCTGTTCAATTAAATCCTGTGTAATTTGATGCTGGTTTCACTTTTCCTCATAAGGCCTCCGCTCCTGCTAAATTAACAGTAACTTACCGTGCTGCAATAAATCCAAAACATGTCACACCGATCACTGTATCGATCAGTAACTGTTACAGTTCCCTGTATTGTGTACCATTTGTGTTTAACATCTTGGAACCTGTGCATAAGCAAGGCATTGTTACTGTCTTCAGATAATAAAGAATTAAAAAAAAAAAAAAATAAGCAATCACATAGTTGTAGTTTTTTTGTTTGTTTTTTTCTTGGTACTTAATAAAGTGAATAGGGAATGGCATCTACTATGATTATAATGCCAGTGTATTGCCCATAGGATAAAAAAAAAAAGCTAGCTGGACTTTGATTTTCAAAATCAATCAATTCTGACTCTGTGATTCTGATTTGATAGCACACTAGGAATTATAAGCTACTACCATACTGAAATGAAATACCTGTGTATATCGGTTCCTCTGTGATAGGCCTGTGGTTACCACCAATGACCATTCTAGCTGCCCTTGTTCTACTATTGTTATCCATTGTAGAGCCGCTTTTAAAGATGAACTCTTAAAATTAATTCTGTCCGAGTTCCCTTTGTTTACTAGTAGGCCTCACTCTGGTGTAGCAATGGAATCATACAGTGTGGATACACAACTCTCCTGCATTATGATTCCCTTTGGGTACTCCTATAGATGGAAACTCACACTGTCTTATCCTGTTATTTTCTACATGTTTTTTTTATGTTTGTTTTGTTTAAAGACAGTGATCCGGGAATGTTCAGATCCCATAAAACAGTTTTATGGGTGGCTGTGGAGAACTGCCAGCTGTAGTATTTAGATTCTTTTCTTTGACACTTGGATCTGACCAATCCATCTCTAATAAAATGTGTAACCATTGTCTTATTTCCTTTCTTAACAATTTATATAGAGTTCACTTCTACAACACATGTGAAACAAAGACATGAGAGACATGAGAGAGAATGTAAAAAATTAAAAAACAATTCCACCATAAACCACTCGGAAGCAAATGACTTGTTAACCTGCAGTCTATATTTCTCAATCTGTTAAATGAAAGCAGTGGATCTTGGGCTCAGTGTGACCAGGAGAAATGGACCTTTCCCCCATCCAGTATTTATGAGAGCTGACAGCCTGTCTGGCCTCTCTTCAGGGTTGATGTCTCGAGGAGTTTTCACAGGACCTGTTGCACATGGGAGCTGACTGGACTGCCACAGATTGACAGAGCAGCATGCTGTGATTGATTTTGTATTTGAGAAAAACTACTGGATCAATGAAGGGCTAGGCACTTTGTTTATACAGCTAGTAGTAAAGACAAACAGGGTGAAAGGGTTCCTACTTGAGTCATTGAGGTCGTTGTGTTGACTGGATCAATGATTAGAGTTTGGGGTAGTTTATTTTACCCCCTTTTGGAGAATGTTCTTATTAAATATTGCCACATCCCTGAATAGATAACCGTTCTGCCTTTCAAAAACCATCTTCAGTTCTGAAAACCCATCAGTTAAAATTCATGAGCTCATTTCTGGCCACAGGGCTGAAAGGGATCTATGCAGATAACTTTAATGAGCAAGCTGTCTCACAAGAACGCTGGTACCCCAAATTTTCAAATAGCTGTGTATTACAGCAGTATCAAATATAGTCCCATTCATTTGCATACTGTTTCACCTTTTCTATATCTCATTCCAGCAAATTAATACTCCAAGAATGTCATATCATATAACCCTGGTCTCCTGCTGTCAATTCAATATTCAAAAATCTTTCTAGCTGAATAATATTTATAATTCAGTGGTTGACATTGATTTTTAAACATGCTGACATTACAGTTTTTCTAGGAAATAGATTTCCCAGGGTGAAGGCATCTTTTTGTACACATGGTATTCTAATATTAGGTTGTGCAGATGCCTGTGCCTCTACAAAGAGATAGCATTTACAAAATAAGAGTAGCATCTTCGTCCCAGTCTAAACACTGGAGTTGAAAGTGTGTTGTCAAGGTTTCCGTACATATTTCAGTAGCTATTGTGAGTATGATACAATACAGATGACACAAAGTCTGTGCATTTTATCTGTATCTCGTTTCTCAATGAGCACTGTGTTTTTAGAAGGGAGAGATGAACTCTGGTTTAATCCAAGCCGCAGCCAGATGTTCAATCTCCTACCACTGGGTCTTTGTCCTTCCTCCCTTCTGGCTGTGCCAGTAAATTATATCCATGACTGCATATCAGTAGGATGTGATTGTACCATTGAAACCCTAGATTAAAGCTAAAGCATGAATCTTCTGCCCCTGCCTTGCAATCCAGGTGTCAAGGGGCTGGATGGAGCGGAATCATTTTCTTGCATCTTCTGGGGTCAATATTGTCCAGGCTGAAAGCTGTGTTTAAATGCATATGCAACATTAGCACTAATTCCTAATCTTATGCTTTATTTATTTATTTAATTGCTGATTCACTAGTGATTTTTTTTTTTTTTTTTTTTTTTTTTTTTTTTTTAATAAAGTATAGATATTCTTGTTTGTAAACATTAGATATCAAGTTCTTAGAAATGGTGCATCAGTTGGTCTTAAATGTGACAACAGTGTCTGTGTGGTCCAGTGGTTAAGAAAATGGGTTTATAACCTGGTGGTCCCTCCTTCAAATCCCAGCGCAGCCACTGACTCATTGTGTGACCCTAAGCAAGGTTTGTTTTTTGGGTTTTTTTTTTTTTTTACTTTTCGGTGATGTTTTATGCTAACAATGTGAGCAGTGCTTTGTCACTCAGATAATGTGTTTTTCTGTGTTAAAAGGTTTTCTCCTGAGTTCAGTACAGTATTATAATGTAGAGTATTATTAAAATAATGAAAATATATATATATATATATATATATATATATATATATATATATATATATATATATATAGCATATAATTAGAATGGAAGAGCAGCTCCAGGACTCCTAGTCAAAGTACCTTAACACACATTATGAAATAAAAAACAATAGCTGAGTCACTGAAATTAAAGGATTGCACCACATTTAAAAAAAAAATGTAAGGATACACTTTTGTTTACATGCAGAATGGTTAAAAAGAAAAAAGCCTTGTAATTCACTTTATGTTACCTGAGTCTTCTTACAAAACCCCTCTGCCTTTCAAACCATGTAAAGCGTTTGGCGACACAGAAGCGAAACTCATCTAGGTCAGACCCAATAGCAGTGCAGGTGTCACTTATTAATCGTGTCAAGTAAATGGTTCTAGTGTGCTGTTTTAACAGAGCATTTCAAATGATTAGAATACTGAGTGAGAGTCATTAAAAACAGAGTGCCCCCTAAGAGCCCCTGAAATGCGGCCCCAGTTTCTGGCTGTTCACTGTAATTGGGTTGCTTTGTGTGTAAATCACATGAGGAGCACACGTGGGATGAGACATATCTACATACTTGCTAGGGATGAATCAGAGATAGATAGACCCCAGTCACACTTGCTATTAAGGGCTTTTCTCATTTGTGAACACTCCAAAAAAGTAAAGGCAGCCCAGGGCTGGCCTAGATTTAGGCCACCATATTAAGATGTGGCCCAGGGCCTGCAATTTCAGGAACGGAACCGGGACTTTGCAGATATATGAACTCAAAGCACACTTAGGGACGCCTTTTCGTGTTGCCTTTTCATGGTTTGGTTACATAGCTCAGTAGACACTCTCATGTGTGTGAAAGGTAAACAGAGCCACCCCCATACTCGCGTGCGGTAATACAAACACAATGTCTGCAGTGCATTCAGAATTAGTCTTAATTTGTCACAATTACCTTTTCTTCCTGTTGTTTAGTAACTAAGCGATAAATATAAAAATTGCAGGATTGTGGCTCTCAGTAATGATCAATAATGGCACTGGCAATTTGGCATATTCAGTCACCATTGTTTATTTTGTATGCAACGATATATAGAACTGTACATCTTTACATTAAAATGCAGATGATTTCTTTTAGCTGCTTGCTTTTAGACACACATAAAATGCAGTTCTCATCCACAAATATTAAGATCGTTGATACCCCATAACATTAAGTCAAAATAGTCTATATATATATATATATATATATATATATATATATATATATATAATATACCATGGTATTTTTTAACGATGACACGACGTAACTTTTTTATTAAATAATATATTTAGACGATCTTTAGTGCTAGAAATCAAGGATTCCTGTATACCCCGGTAGCTCTTCCATTCTGAGTGCAGGCAACATATTTAGAGTTTCACATTATTTCTGTATATGCCTTTTATCTGACAAATAGTAATAAATAAAAATCATACTAATAATTTGTCATTTAGCAAGTCAAATTGGAGTAGTAACAAGCATTCAACCACCTCTGACTTATATGTTTCGGGTATTATTGACTTGTATATATCCTTCCAAACAAACAATTCAACACATTTCAGGCCTGCTTTTCAGTCACATATGTGAACACGCAAAGGCACCTTAAAACGCAAATATGAATGGGGTCACAGACCTAAATATGCAGCCATCCTGAGTGTGAACGGGGTCTTAGTCAGGTACACCAGGGATTCGTTCATTGGTCTTTTAAGACAAAAGTAAGTAATTGAACATTGGTGCCTGTTTACTTCATTCTTCCACATTGTGTTGGCTCAGTAACATTCTGAAATCCATTAAAACGTTTCAAACCATGTACCTGCGTTTAATAGAAAGAAGAGTACATTAAGAGCTGTTCATTGCAGTGTGTATTAATATGAGAAGTCTCCAGTATTCTGTCATCAAACAAAAAAAATGCATGGCATCCAGACTCAGTGTCAGCTCGCAATAATCTACATGCCAAGAACAGTATGGTCTTGTTAAATCAAGGACTGGAGGTAAGAATGTCTACAACATAGCCTCGATCTTGTTGGAACTGAATGTGACATACAGTATGGGAAGACAGCAGGGAGACAGAGTGAGGGATGTTTCTGGTAGGAGATACAGTATAGGGCCATGTTCACAAAGCATTATTCACAAAACATTTTAAAAAAAAAACTGCATAACTATAAAAAACAAACCAATCAATGGTAGTGTACCCTGTGTAGTAATACCAAAATGATGTATTCAATTCTTCATTTAAAAAACGTGTGCAAACTTTACCCCAGGTTAATATTTTGTGGATACGACCCATGAAGTTGCATGCCTTTTACCTGAGTAAAAATAAAAATGTGTGGAGATGCTCATACATACGCATGCGTGTCATATTAAATTATCTGCTGCCAGATGTACTTGTGCTGGCCCTGTGGGTACCAAGTTAATAAACTAAACTAAACTAAGTGCTCTCAGCTTATCCACTGCCAAACGGCTTATCAGTCTCTGTTTCTTGAGTAACACTTCTTGCTACTTGTTGGCTTACCCAGCAATGATTTTCATTCAGGTGGCTGTTTAATTGTCCTGGCTGAAATGATATAGCAAACAATGTCCAGTACAGGTTCTGTCTGGAGTCTGTTCTATTGCAGCATCTAATCAGACACACAATTAAGAAAACATGCATCAGTGGGGTTGATCAGCAGAAATGTAATGAATAACAATGATTTGGCAAGAAAAGAAAACACCTCATGATCACCACGAGCCAGAAGAAGGTGAATGAACACTGTTAGGTAGCAAGATTCAAATAAGAAATGAACACATGATTGCTAAGTGAGTGTTCCCCTTGACTAAACAGTTATTAATTAACCCTTAAAGGTGATTGGAAAATCAGAGCCCCTTTTCGAATGCACAGATTCTGTCATGATCCCTGACAGTGAGATGAGGTTCAGAGCTCTAAAACCATGCTGCAGACGAGCCCAGCTCTTTTGCATTGTGGTTAAGATGCTCACTTGCGGTGTGCAGGGTTGCCAGTTTGAACCCAGCGTCTGCCCTTGTTACATGTAGAAGCAGATTATAGTTATATAGTACCATTCATACCCCCTATTGAAAACAGGGCATGTTCCTAATAAAGTGGTCACATCCTCACCGATTCTGTTCAACATAACTTTAATGTGCCCAGTAAGTTCAATTCAGTATGTACATTTTATGACAGCAATACAATAAAGAGCTGGATGACTTTCAGTACTGAGAGATTACAGAGGAACAGATGTACAGAATATGAATTGTTACCACTTTTCTGCATTCAGCTCATATTTGTTCATAATATTATGCCTGGCTAGTAGTACTGTTTAGCTTTGTGCTGCTAGGGCTCCATTCACTCTGTCATTTAATCCAGTGTCATTAGAAACAGTTTTTTTTTTTCTGAAAAGAAGGAAATCGTCTGTAGAAATCAACAACTTGTTTGATTCTAGTTTTGTAACCTTAATAGGTGTGTTTTCTCTTTTAACAAAAAAATGAGTAACACGTTACATTAAGTGTCTCGAATTGCTGTGTATTTGCATAGTAGCTACTTTTACATACATGTGTCCTTACACATGATTACAATGTTATTATGCATAGTTACAATGCACTTAATGTGCAAATCTTTTTGCACGATATATGTAAGTACACAATTGTATCAGAAAAAGGTTAGGGTTTGGGTTAGGTTTAGAATTAGGGTTATATCGTGCATTGTAACTATGTGTAATGGCATTGTAACTATGTGTAATGGCATTGTAACTATGTGTAATGGCATTGTAACTATGTGTAATGGCATTGTAATTATGTGTAAGTACATCTTTACTAAGTAACTGCTATTTAAATACACATTAAATTACAGAAACAATGTAAAGTGTTACCAAAAATTATAATGACACTGTGAAAACATAAAGTTATTTCTAGCTTTGTAAATTTCCCCATTTGTCATTTTATTTCTAGCCAGAACATCATTAGGCTAGATCCTAAAAAACAACACTGAACAAATTAACCAAATCCCTAATAATTGTACAATGCTGCACAGGGTTTTCAAAACATATCCAGACAGAAATATTGGGCTCAGAAAGACTGCAACATTGTACAGATGACCCCTCAGTTGTTTTGGGCAACAAACCACATCCCTGTACCAACAAATCCGGAGTCTGTCTGGAGCTCACCTTGTTTGCAGTTAACAAATAGGAATAATCTTCCCTGACCTTGACGAAGCATGAAAGGTGAAAAGATGTGTGTCTGTTGATCCGCAAGTGGGTGTTGTATATTGACTATACAGTTAGTGCATGGATCAGATTGAACATGCTATTAACATTTCAATATTTCAAAACTCTTTTTTTTTGGCACTTGTATCTGACCAATCCATCTCTAATAAGATGTGTGACCATTGTTCGGTTTCCTTGCATCATACTTCTTGTACAGTTCATACCTAAAGGGTAAACCCTGCACACACCCACACGGCGCTACCAGACTGCATTCGGGGGTCACATTGACGATAAGCAGGTTTATCCTGCGTGGTGGAGATTAGATTGAGCCTTGCCAATCGAGCAGCCAGGGGAGGTCTTTGAAGTCCAGACTGTGCTCTATAACCCTCTGCATTAATAAACAGCGTCACAGTAGCCTTGATCTCCATATACCAATACACGACAGTAGAGAGACAATGCAACAGTAATGATATTCACGTACACAGTATGGTGGCACGGAATACAGCGCGTCAGAATCAAATAATATACCTTATATTTCGATTAGGAGGAATATGTTTTCTTCCCTATTCCCATTAGGGTTTAATATAAGGTTACATTAGACACTGTTAAAAATCATCCTTCTTTCAATGTGGGTCTGGCATTAGCTATCCAAGCCTTGTTTGTTTAAGGTTACTGAAGGGACCACATTGTTTAGTTCCGGTTGCCTCTAATATTGTTCCCTTCTGAGACATTTAAAACCACAGCAGTGTGGCAATCTAACTAGAAACCCTGACAAGGTCACTGGAGACAGGCTTCAGTCTGAAATATGAGCACACCACTTTCAAACAGAGACAGTGGAGAAAATGCAGGATGATGGAATGCATTTGATAGAATTCACCTATAGGAAAAAGTCATCTTAACAAGAGACATTGAAGCAAGAATAAACCAGCGCAGGTCTGCGTGCCTTTCTCTATGACCTTTTTATTCGTTTTGTTGTCGCCTTGTGGGTGGGAAACAGAACTGAGAAATGTTCACTTTCATTGAGACTCCAGCATCTGAGAGATACAGTATCAAGTTAAATGAAGAGGGTTTCACTGCAGAATCAGCAGGTAAAAACAGATGTGCCTGAAAAAAAGAGTAAAAGGGAGTGTTGCTTCAAATGCCATTTTCTTTTTTTTTTTTAAACTGTCTCCTTACCTTTCTATAATCTTTGCAATCATTCTTAATGGTTCTTATTGCAATTACTCAAATAAAGCCTGTTTTTTATACATCTGTGTTATCCTGATTTGACTGTGAGCTCAGATACGGCCCTGCAGTTCCAGTTTCTTGTCATAGACATAAGTAATATACTCTGCATCACCCAGTATCTTTATACTAGTAAGTGCTAGCACCATCTAGTGCACAGCTAGTGTATTAGAAGCAAAACAAAAGGAAACTTGTTTCCAAAGTTGCCGATCACAAGATGGTGCTGGCTCTTACTTGTATAAAGACACTTTGTCTGAGCTAGCTTAGGTTATACATTAAAAGCAGCTCCTGAATAAAGACTTACCAGAAAAAAATGATGCTTCATTACAGAGGAAAATGCTAATTGAAAGTGTCTGCATTTTGTATATTCCCTGTAATAAATCGCAGCAGAAAATTTGAAGCGAGTGTCAAACAGGGTTTGGTGGACACAAGACCTAAACATAAAAATGCCCTTGTATATTTTCTAGCTTTTAGAATTTGAAGTTAAATGAAGCAGGCAGAAAAATACAATAGAAACCAATTGATTTTCAACAGAAAATGGCTTTGGGGGCTTTTCTGTGATTTTTTGACAGATAGAACTCTCCATGGACTCTTCAACATAACACTACACTCTCAAGCTCAACACACTGTATTTCGTATTATGTCAAATCAGGTTCTGCTTTTCAATCTAGGTTTAAAAAGAAAACTTTTTTTTTTTTTTTGGTTGTTGGCATCTAGATTCCGGTTGTTTGTTATTAGTATGGTATAAATTATTTCCCTTTTAATTTTGCTTCTAATCTTAACACATGCTGACATGCAGGCATCTGAATGTAACAGACTACAGGGAAATAAAAAAAATAAAAATAAAGATAATATGAAGTAATACCTGGGAATTAACAGAGAATACATTTTTGGCAAGGATGACAGTCTGCTGAGCTACCACAGTTATAATGGCAGACAGCCACATGGTAGCTTTCTTTGGAAGATGCTGGTGATTACAAATATTACTGTTGCAAGGTAGCAATAAAAATGCAATTCAATCCACAGTCTTTATTGTCAGATCAAACAAAAAGGGGCTGGTGCACTGTCCCTTTAATGCAGCCTGTAACAGGGCATCTGCCCCCATCCGCTGTGAGGCAGCAGGTGTCAGCAACAAACCATAGAGGCACAAAACAAGCAAGATCATTATCAAATACAGGGCTGACAAAATGAATGTGGTGGAAACGAAAACACAAAGGATACCTTCAACAGTAAATACAGTTGGTTTCAAAGAGGCAACTAATCCCAGCTTCCTTGGTTCAAGCCTCACTGCCTCCGGGACATCTTCCTTTGTCACACTCAGCTTTTTATGAGGCAGAGGAAATGGCAGAAGAAGTCTCTACAATACTCAGCTATGACACACAAGTGCCTGAAATGGCCATTCTTTGGGACAGGGAGTTTACTCTCCTGTTTATATCTTTAAAGGGCTTCAAATTCAATTTTCTGAGGTATTTAATGAAGTAATTAATCACTTCATGAATTTACTGTCTCCTTGCCTTTTTAAGTTTGTAATCATGTTTTTGCAATTTACTCAGATATGCTTTTTTGCTGAGGCCAGCCCCGACCAGCGTTAGGTAGTTTAATTCAAAATCATTTCTCATGCAATACTGGTGTGGAGAATTGTAAATATTTTAATAGACCAGTTTTGGTTCAGAAATTCTGTGTTTATGGGAGGGCTGTGTAGATACCAGGAAAATTTGAATATTTCACTTATCATAACAATATAGTTAAAGGGAAAATGTATATAACGGGTAGATGCCGATTTAAAAAACTCCAAAAAATCACAAAGTAGCCTGTTCTCAAATGAGAACAAGGGCACTTAATGGGTTAAAGTGAGCAAGACCATCTGGATATTGATGTTGCGTTTCAATCATGTTGTGCTTTAAATATGCAACGTGAAGCTGTGTCTTTGTGGGACTCACACATTTCGTCAGCTAATTAGCAAAGTAAACTTTTTTTTTCTTTTTCTACCTCTAAAATAACTCACTGCTAATTGCTATGTCTCTATTAGCCAAAAATGTGGTGTAGATTCAGTCCAAAAGAATCTGTACTATTTTAGCATTCTCTTGTGCTTATCATTCAAACTTCCAGCTAATCTTCTTTTAACAGAAATGTAGAACTATAACATAAACATTCAGTTAGCTTGCACTGAATACACTGAACACACTGCCTTTCTGGGAATTTAACAGAGATCCAAAATGGAAAATTACCTATATGGTAACAGTATCTTGGGAGACAGTCAACATGGTTTTAGGAAAGGGAGATCGTGTTTAACTAACCTGCTTGATTTTTTTGAGGATACAACATCGATAATGGATCATGGCAAAGCATATGACATGGTTTATTTTGATTTCCAGAATGCTTTTGACAAAGTCCCACATAAAAGATTAATTTTCAAATCGAACACAGTAGGGATTCAAGGAAACACATGTACATGGATTAGGGAGTGGTTAACATGTAGAAAACAGAAAGTACAGATTAGAGGAGAAACCTCAGAATGGAGTGTGGTAACCAGTGGAGTACCACAGGGATCAGTATTAGGTCGATTTCTGCTATTCCTAATCTATATTAATGATTGAGATTCTGGTATAGTAAGCAAACTTGTTAAATTCACATATGACACAAAAATAGGAGGAGTGGCAAACACTGTTGCAGCAGCAAATGTCATTCAAAATGATCTAGACAAGATTCAGAACTGTGCAGACACATGGCAAATGACATTTAATAGAGAAAAGTGTAGGGTACTGCACGCAGGAAATAAAAATGTGCATTATAAATATCATATGGGAGATACTAAAATTGGAGAAGGAATCTATGGAAAAGACTTAGGAGTTTTTGTTGACTCAGAAATGTCTTCATCTAGACAATGTGGGGAAGCTATAAAAAAGGCCAACAAGATGCTCGGATACATTGTGAAAAGTGCTGAATTTAAATCAAGAGAAGTAATGTTAAAACTATACAATGCATTAGTAAGACCTCATCTTGAATATTGTGTTGAGTTCTGGTCACCTCGCTACAAAAAGGATATTGCTGCTCTAGAAAGAGTGCAAAGAAGAGCGAGTTTAAAAGGCATGTCATATGTAGACAGGCTAAACGAATTGAATCTATTCAGTCTTGAACAAAGAAGACTACGCAGCGAACTAATTCAAGCATTCAAAATTCTAAAAGGTATTGACAATGTCGACCCAAGGGACTTTTTCGACCTGAAAAAAGAAACAAGGACCAGGGGTCACAAATGGAGATTAGATAAAGGGGCATTCAGAACAGAATATAGGAGGCACTTTTACACAGAGAATCGTGAGGGTCTGGAATCAACTCCACAGTAATGTTGTTGAAGCTGACACCCTGGGATCCTTCAAGAAGTTGCATGATGAGATTCTGGGATCAATACGCTACTAACAACCAAACAAGCAAGATGGGCCGAATGGCCTCCTCTCGGAAATCATGGGTCATGAAGCAAAGCTTTATTCCTTGGAATCCATCCCTCAGTATTTTAACATGAGCTCATTTTAAATATTTCTCTTCAGGCTGGTTTTAATTTTTTTTATAAAAAGGAAAATGTTTTGCTTGTAATTTGTCATTTCCCTCCGGATTCTCAGCATGATATGAAATGTTGTACATTTGATAAATTAATTGCATCAATTATTATAATACTGTAGCATGCACGGAGGAAGGCAGCTGCAGGGCTGGTAGGTGACATACTCACACACAAAGACATAAGCCCGATATATGATCCTTGCAAAGGAGACATCTCTTTTGTACAGTTGTATCAGCGCTATGCTTTAGTGTAAGAGGACCTGGGTTTGCACCCACCCACCCACCGCCTGTGTGTGGATTGCCACTCCCTGTGTGATGCGCCTGTCTGCGTTAACCGAGATCACTACAATATATTGCAGGTACATTGATATATCCCAGTTTAAGGGGCATGCAGTAAGAAAATAAATGTAATCTAAGAATAAGGAAAGTATCAAACAGTTGTAATTACAGAAAATGTGATTATAGAACAATTTGTGACCTTACTAAATTAAATAAGTCACACCTTGTCATTATAGCACACTGAATTAATACCATACATATACTAGATGATATGATATACTGCTGTGCATCTAGGTACACAGGTCAGAACTGCAGGTAATGCAATATGTGTCTGTGTGTAAAGCATGTGATATCCAATTTGAATCGTAATGCATCTCAGCCACACTGCAGTTACTCCAGGGGAAAGTTGTCTGACCTCCTTGTGCCTCAGTAAGGATTCTATAAACTGAATACTGGAGGAACCTCACTGGAACTGTGATCCAGCCTCTCGGCTCGGAGCAGGTGTCCTTTAGAAACCATGTATATGTTTGTTCAATAAGGAAATACAGGCAGTCGCATAAGTCATGCATCATAATATTAATATTGGTAGTCTCTATTTCTTTCTCATCTTAAAAGTTAATTTGATGTGTGGTGCAGCTAGTCAAAGGGGTGTGGCCACCAGATTTAACATCCTAATATATATATGATATTCTCTTTGACGTCTGATTCATGGCACACCCTGTATACACTGGAAACAATCACAATAGTAATGATGATAGCAATGTTAACAACTGCAATAGGAATTGTGTCCTTGAAAAAGGATACAGGGATACAGTGATTCATCTAATAGCAGAATAATCTGACTCGACATCCAGCAACACAGAGCAATGAGCTTGAGAACGTGGGACCACACAGCTTTCCAATGAAGAGCCCATGGGGAGTTCTGTGCATCAAACATTATAAAATATCATACAAGACCCAGAGGACCTGTTTATTTAGATATGGCTGATAAAGGCTTTACCCCTCCCCATTGTGTCTGTCTGTGGCAAAGTGGTTTGCAATGCACAGGTGCAGTGGTGATGTGATCATGAAACAGAAGACAGACAACAAAGTTCACAATCCAAATGGGTTTTATTTTATAATCCTGGTCTAGTGACCACAAAGAATAATCCCAAGCAATGCACAGCAATGTCTATTGCACTGTCTAAACAATGGGTTACAGTCCCAAAATATTGATACAGTTTCAAAGAATAAACACAGTAGAACACACATAAAGACAAACACAATCACAAGTGCTAAAATGCTTGTGGTGAAATATAATTTATTATATTTTATACAATATAATTTATTCGTGCACAGTGGTGAAGTTTTGTCAGGGTTTAGTGCTGGCCTGTAGCGACAACTAAGGATCATGTTAGCTGTCTAATAATAACAAAACAAACAAAACACTCACAGTAACTTCACAGTACTCCTTTCCAGTTTCAGCTTAACCGTGACAAATGAACAGATCACCTCGCTACGTCCCCGTATGTACCGTCAGTCACATCCTCTTGGTTAGCGAGTGCAACCATTTCTCCTCCAGTCCGTGGTTTCCCTTCCAGATTGATGACTTGGTGTACCATAGCTCCATCCCCTTTCTAGATGGCTGACTTCCACCTTTCCCTGGGAATGAATTGCCAGGCCATCCAGTCCAGGGCACTTTGTTCCCTTTACACAGCACCCTCACAGGTCGGGAGGGAGATTTATAACCAAGATTCATTCTTTCTCTGTCACACTGCCTCATTCAGCATCCGCTTCTAAGAGAATGTGTTTACTGATAGCAACAGCAGCAGTGGATGCATTACAGTTTATTCTGTTGTTAGTTTACTCCTGCTTTGTTTCAAGACTCCCCTGCTTGGCACAGTTCTACAGATTCACTTCAGTGATTTAATATAGGGAATTCACACAGGGGTCCCAAAAGCTGTATTAAAACAAATTACTAATATTTTAAATTATCACATTATGGAAGCAAATTGACATCCAGTAAATGTTTTCAGGCCCCAGTGGATGCTTATTACATTCAAATCCAATTTACAATCTTGAACTAATAGTCTTCTGACATGGACTGTCCATAAGATTATTATCATTATTATACTAAATAATCATTTCATGTATTGGTAGGTAATTTCAAGAATCCACTATACAGTATTACGTTAATAACTATAGACAGACAAATGTTAAATGCCACAAGACAGAAAGCTAGCTGTTGATATTCCTACCACATGATTTTTTTTCTTTGTCTACACTATGCAAACCCTGATGTATTTACACCAGTTGATCAGTGTAATAGACAGTGAATGGCGAGGTGACCTATGCCATGTGGACTGGCTTGGGAGACCCTGTTATTCTAAGGCTATTCTGGATCCCAGTGAATGGCGAGATTACCTATGCCATGCAGACTGGCTTGGGAGACCCTGTTATTCTAAGGTTGCTCTGGATCCCAGTGAATGGTGAGTGGTTGCGGTGACAAGCCCTGAACCTTGGTAGACGCGCACTCATTTATACTCAAGGATGAGTTTTTGTTAAGCAGGCTGATGAATTAATAATAGTGACATCAGCAGAAGTCGCGTACTTGCCTCTCGACTACAGAGCTTGCTCTTTAAGTGAATAGTGAGGCGTTACTCTTTCAACTGCGTGGTTATCAGCTTGTGTCCAACCCTGGCCTTTTCCATTCAATTCAATGGGCTGAGAAGCAGAGACACCAATTCATTACAATTGCCTCAATGTGTAGTATTTTGTACTTGTACCTAGAAATTAACTGAAATTGCCACACCCGCAGGTAGTATGCTGCTATGCAGATATGAAGGTGTTTCTGAACACACAAGGATATACCACCTAGTGTAAATAATACCTCATTTCCATCTGCTCCCAAACCCATGCATCACATTATGACTATCGCAGTGTTTCAATTTGAAGAGCACTGACTCTGCTTTAGGCAGCGTAGAACATGGGTGCCTCAGCCTTTGTTTCACAGCAAAGCTGAGTGCATGAGAACATAGAATAGATTTATCACAATCCGGTATTTCTGCCTGAGTTCAATTTGTACCTTCTGTTTTGGGGAAACAGAAAAATAACTGTCAATCTTACAAAACAAATAACAAAGCTCTCTTTTCAGTCCCAAAACGAATTGGTTGGTTGGAAGTTTTCTGCCCTGATCCTCGTCTGCAGGGCTGAGTTAGGATGTGACACATTATATTGGTGGGAATGTGCACTTCTATGGAGTAGGTTGTACATCACAGTGACTGCTTTGCCACAGAGGTATTGTTGAGGAAACTACATTCGTCAGTGATTCCTCCCACCAGGTTAGGGTTCCTTATTATTTACATAACCTTGTTCACTGACACACCTGCTATTATAAGGTAAGGGTTGTTCAGCGTGGGGAGTGAAAGGAAATACAGTATCAGATGGATTTTCATGTTCCAAACTGACTAAAGCAAACGCTAAACTGGATATTATTAATCCTATTATTAAATCCTGAAACGTATCTACTGTGTGTAATCCCGGTCGATTTCAGTTTTAATTTGTGCAGTGTTTTTTTAAGTATATTTTTCCTCAGCACTGTGATACCTGTTTTGAAGCAAGTGCAAAATCAAAGGTAGATTTTAATGGTTTTAAATCTAGCAAGGGCTACACTTAAAAGGCAAAGAGAAAGAAAAAATAACCATCAGCACAATGAGACGAAGTCAAGGCTTTCATAATAGCAAGGGAGACAGCTGTACTCTCAATGTACTCTCTGGTTATGCTGTAGCTTTGCTTTGGTCTATCCTATTTTAAAGTCCGACTTCTTCCAAATCAGTCATTAGGGTCTAGCCAAACTGTACCATGTGTTTGTGCTGGATAACAGTGAATGGTAGAGCGCAAACCCTCTTTTATTGGCATGCCATTTTTTGTAAGCTAATTGTTCAATGCCCTGTGTCCTGTACAGTGCATACTCTATACAGTAATACACAAATATATTAACTAGTTCATTCAATGGCATCAAAAATACTGGTATGCAAAAAAAAAAAAAGGTATACAGTATGTGTTTCATCTTGCTGCAGATTATAAACATAGGTTAATAGGTTAATATAGTTAATATTAGAGTTTGTTGATCATATAGTCACATAAGACTGCTGAACTGAACGCATTGAACTTCCTGAGGTTAAAATCATGAGACCAAGTGGAATAGGCTCCTGTCATGCAAGTCCTACTGTGGAACTAGGTTTTCAATTACTTCCTATTATGATAACTTTTCAATTTTCACAGAGAAACCTGTACTTGTTTCTTTTGTAACTAGTATCAATTTACAGACAGTATTTTACCAAAAGGAAGACACATGTAGAAATGCATTATCACAAGCCTCTTGTAGACAATACATACAGAACAGCATGTTGTAATCAGGTTCTAGTCTGTCCTCTAAGACATCATTAATCCATATTACATGTCCTCATGTTTTAAGACAGGTTCTTAAGGAATTGGTTCTTCTGTAAATGTAGTAGAGCTTTTTTTAAACTCATCTCACTAAGAGGGGACAGAATCCGTAATGACAGTGCAGCACACAAATTGCAGATAGAATTACAGAGAGTAGGTTACAGAAGCTGGTTGGAACAAGTCCTCAAGCACTTTGACAAGGAAGGGACTATATACTGTAGAGCCCCAGAGCACAGCCAATGGGTCATGCATGTTGCTAGAATGTTCATGGTTGCTGCTGAGCTGTTTTTTCAATTGTTTTGCCCTCATTGATTTTATTGGTTATATTGTACAGTGCTTTCCGATGACCACGTCATAAAAACTTTCCCATAAAACTATACAGCTATAATGTGATGTTTTAGATGGATGTACTTCAGGATAAGAAGTGGTAGATGACAAATATGGCAGGAATTAATAATATTTATATTAAATCATTATTGTGAAAATATATCAAATGTACACATTTTTACTGTCCTCCTATCTTTTATCTATGAGTTCAACGGGTGATTGCGGGTGCTTTTGCTTGACGTTACATATATATTGTTATTGGGCTGACTTCAAGGCAGGTGTCTAGTCGTATCAGCAAGGACTTACAACAGTTGACATGGTGAAGGCTAGATTAGCCAAAGTGTCCACAGGATCAGCGCTCAGTACTGAAGGGAATAGTATTTGCTACAGACTAGGAGACATTGGCTCTGACCTCTGTAGTGGGTCTTCAATTGATTTAGACTTTATGTTATACTGTACGTCTCAACTAGAAACAGGGAAGTGCAGGGGAAAGGCAGTTACTGACCTTCTGACTATGTAGTCAGTTTGTAGCACTTTTACACATACAGTATATATATATATATATATATATATATATATATATATATATATATATATATATATATATATATATATATATACTGAACACTGATCTCAGTCTCCTGTGCCCTGAGCATTTTATGAATGAAGCCGAGCCTGTTCACTTATTACACTTTCTTCTGACCTTCCACAGCATTTAAGTACCATTGTCAGAAGGCAATGCGTTTTAAATAGGCATCAGGATTCAATATTTCATACAGGTTTCATAATTTCACACAGATTGCTACTAATCTTATTTTACACTTAGATACATTTGATGAGTTTTTCCTAACTTTTTGAACATGCTGTAAATACAGTACAAAAAAATCATAATTCTGTAGTGTTTAGTATTTTCTTGGACTGATCTATGAAAATTTAAATATTATGTTTCATGATAATATGATAGATAAAAAATACTCATACTTTACATATTTGTCCTTGATGATGTGTGAACTAGGCGATGAGAGAGCATGATGAAAAGGTTCTGAATGGTTTTGAAACACCACAAAGGATTCTCATAGTTAAAAGAACATTGTTTGTGTTCTACAGTCAGGAGAAGACTTCTGCAGGAGAGCAAACGTATTTTTATTGGCTCAATGTACTGGAGAGATCCAGAGGTTAAGCTGGATTTGCTACTGTGGCCCATGAAGTCTCTCTCTCTCACTGTCTCTCTTCTATTAGACCAAACAGAACCCCCAATAGTGAAGACATGTGCCCTCATACAGAGATAGGCCATCAAACTGATTATGTAAGATGCATGTATCGGTTATGATTCCCTTGCACAAATGCACCCCTTATGATAGTTTACCCTAGTTAAACTTGGTTATTAATATGGCAAAGCATGTTAAAAATATCATAAATGCATAGTATAACCACTGGAAAACATGGTAAAAGTGCAAAAATCCTGTTCATAAACACCGTGCTGAACGTATATCAGGGATGCTGCAGTGCATGCCATTCTCCTCACACTGATCCATGTTTCTACTGAACCTACTGTATACATTACCTGAGCGACTCACTTTTTTCCTATAGAAGGGAGTATATCTCAAGCATGGATGCTCAGTCAATCCTAAGCAAATACTGCAAATTGTTTGACATTGTGTGGTGGTTTTGAGATTTAAATTACTTTCCCCATGACAATAAGCTGACACAAAAAAAGGGCTCCGAAAGGTGCACTAGACTGTCTGACAATAGAACTAATTCTATAACCTGGATCAGGTTTAATGAATAACAAAATGACCAAAAGTCAAAAATCTCACTGACTCATGAGAGCAAGAAACGTAATACTTTGAGATATATCTAAATATGTGCTTGCCTCATGAACACCAAGAACAGTCTTCCCCCTGTGGGCATTCCTCTTTACAGTATGATAACTGAGTGGCGAGGCCCTTCCTCAAGTTTCCTTTGCAGGCTCCTGTAATAAAAAAAGCCTTTGTTTGAAGCAGTACTGTAACATGATGCCTGCAGAAGACTGAGTGCTAATGAATCGAAGGGGAGCTCCTTACACCTCATGAACGCTTTGGGGACTGATTTGTCACAGGATTTAAAGAGTTAAACGGAAATGGTGAAAATGAGAGAGAATGTGCTCTTGGTAAAGGAGATACATGCTTATAGTTTTTTAAGGGATGGTTAAGGAATATAAATAACGGGGCAGCTGTAACATTTTTACACTGGTAGCAGAATGAAACAAACCAACAGAAGTGTTGAGATGATTTGGAGTAATTAGACTACTGGGTTTAGGGGTAAAAAGAGGTACTGCCATGAATATTGACTCCTTCTGGGTTGTCTCTAGACTCCTGTCCTGCAAAACCTTTTAGAGATGAATTATAGTTGAGGATTTTCTTTGATTTGGTTTCACACTACACAGACTCCTAAAAAAAACATATTATAGAAAAACTGCAGCAAAAAGCTGGGAAAGTGGTTAGTTGGCAATACTGTAAATCCTAACATGTGGTCACGCACCCTACTGTGGTGAGAAAATGTTAGGTTGGCTTTAATCCTAATTATCTATCAGAATTGAAAAATAAAACGGTTCAAAAAAAAGGATTTTAAAGTTTTTCTATGTCTGCACAAGAAAACCAAATGTCTAATTTATGAGCTCAATTTTGCCGAAGCTATTTTATTTTTTTTAACATCCGCCATGTACTCCCCGGTACTAATGAACTGAATATTAAAAAATGATTTGTCCTCGGCAATTTGTCCTCATTATTTTGGAAATGCCACACCACTCTTACAGCTCATAAACGCAAATACAATTTCCTATCTTTCATGTTCTATTCACTGAAAATGTATGTAGCTTCTCTAACCCTATCCACATCTTATAATTGTGTTTTTTTTTTATTTCCCTCTCACATTTAATAAAACCAACATTTTCAGTGGCTGTGAGTGACATGGTTCCCATGGAAACCATGTTCTCACTTCCAGCCGGATTCTCTTTTGCATCATTAAAAAGATCCTATCTGATTACATAAAGCATCTCAGCCTGGGATGACAAAAGTCAGCTAGCTGCGCAGCCTGGGGGGGATGGGGGGGGCACCTAATAACCGTGGGCTATTACAATCTGTTATTACATAAAGTCATGGGAAGGGTTTAACTGTATATAAAGTTTGAATGTGTTTGTCCCTCTAAGCCAAATACTCATTGCATATTTCCCAGGTGTCTTTCACATCAGTTCAGATAGAAAGACTTTTTCTATTTGTCTCTCTTACTCACCAACTTTTCACAACTGCATAGTATTTTCTGCATCCAGTTTTACTGTCTTGCTTCCAAAGTCTTCTCTCTGTACTTTGATGTTTGTTTCATCTCCTGCTTGCTGTCTTTGAATGTGCTTTATATGCATGTTTATAAACCATGCTAAGGGGTTGGTTATGGTGCTTCACGAAATAAACTGTTTGGCAGTGCCCCAGACAAGCAAAGTGTCTTCCCAGCAAAGACAACAACAGGAACGTTTTCCATTATTTGCAGCAGCACTGACATTAAAGGAGACGGTTTATAGATTGCATAGACTGTGGGATACTCTATGAAGTATGAGATTAAGGATTAGGGTAAATTATTAGGGTTTGAATGTTTCAGTTTTACGAGTATCAAAAATAGGAGAGGAGAGTATTTGTCTTGTGTTCTTTGTTGGAACATCATGAAACCTGTTCATTGTGTGACCATTTCAGAGGCCTAGGAGATCCTTTTCAATGTATCCTTCAGGGCGGGGGGGGGGGGGGGGGGGGGGGGGGGGGGGGGGGGGGGGGGGGTGAGCTTTTTACACATTGGGGTTACTTCTAGTTCATGCCATGAGTGGATGAAATTTGGATAAATTTTTGTTTCATTCAACATAATGCTAAAAATATATCGCTCCATAGTTTCTGTTCATAAAAACATATTTCATTAAAAGGGATCAGTATTGTAGTAACTGCTTAGCTTTGCTGGGTGAAGACAGGCAATGCAGTGCTCCTGAGCTTGTACTCTGACTGTGCAATTCAAGGTGGGGAGAAAGAAGGGCTGAGACACATGAGTGGGCACTCTAAATTTAAAACAACAAGCTATAGAGACTACACCCACGCCTTCTGGCCCACAATAGTTTGGAAAAAAGGCATTTTCGTATGGGGAAAAGAAATCACCATGGAGACGGGAGTTAGGTCATTGATCTCCTGCTTGATATGAAAGCAGAGTAACTGCTGTACAAGCTGATTGAAACTCAGCATGATGTCACAGCCAGAGACAATAATCCATTTACTAACGCAATCAAGTGGTTCAGAAAAACCCTGTCAAAGGTCATTATTGGAAATAATCATATTGTGGCTACTAATGATATTACATGATCATATATAGAATATTAAGTATTAGCTAGATTATTTTGTTTTTTATTAGAAATACATATTTAATATAGTGTCATGGGATGAACATAAGACTTAAGATTTCAGTGCATGTGAACCATCTTTCCTTATAGCCATGTCATTTTCTACCACAATAAATAAAGTACATTGAGCATCTCTCTGATTTATTAAATAAAATTAAACAAATAAAGCCAGTGTTGAGTACAATCGCATAGTGTAGTACAGTATGTGCTCAGTATGTGCTGTAATTAAGGATATGTTATAAACAATACTGCAGCTATACATGTGTTATAAACAATATTAGACACAATATTAGACAATCTAAAATACATTTTTAAATTAAATTATAATTCCTTTTTACTAACTGCTATCATTTTTTGATAACAAATGTATAGATGTTTAATAAAAGGTTTCTTAAATGACAGTGTGACCAAATGAATAATTCCAACTATTGAATGCTCTGCTAATTGATGAAATTGCCTGTATCAAATTTCTGATTTCACAAATACACTTTTATTCCTACTTTGTAAAATTGACATCAGTGCTGCTTAATAGGCAGATGCATTATAACAGTGTAATAAAAATTCACATTGGACACTCCCAGTGCTGTTAGGGTTAACGTCACAAATGGAGTACGAGAGGAATTTAAGGAGATAAAACATGAAACAGTACCAGGAGGAGAGTCATTCTAATAACTCAATGTGTAGCAGAAGGTGTTTAGAGACAACAGTGACATAAATAATTAATTAAGTTGTAGGAAAGAGGAATCACAGTGCATTTTATTTGTAGGACTGTGGGAAAGCAATATTAAAACTACAGCCATGAGAGGAGAGAGGCTTGGGAAATGGTGATCAGAAAAAGGAAAGGCTATTGTTTTTTGTAGCAGCACACTGTTTTTTCAGATAACGTTGTGCTATAGTTAAGCAATAGCCCTTTTGTTTTCAGGATCATTTCAGTACTAAGCTGAGCATCGTGGATCTACTGTATATTGTAGCGACAGGGATGAAATGTGTCAGGACAAAAGTAAATGTATACATTGTATATGTGCATGGTAAGATTTTAAGTATGGAAGAAAATGCTTTTTATTCCCCTTAACCAGCCAACATGTCATGCTTTAGCACACC
This sequence comes from Polyodon spathula, assembly GCF_017654505.1. Lineage (NCBI taxonomy): Eukaryota > Metazoa > Chordata > Actinopteri > Acipenseriformes > Polyodontidae > Polyodon > Polyodon spathula. The sequence goes on along the minus strand of NC_054541.1, from coordinate 46,690,053 downwards.
TTTGTAATAAAGTGCTTCCTTCCTGGAATAAATTGTATTATGCCACATCTATCCATCAAATTCCCCCACGTCTAATAACTGACAAGATCTGTTCAAGTGAAACGTGCCCTTCAGGATTTATTCCATAGCAGTACATGGTAGAGAGAGCAGGAATGGAGTATTTTCTTCCACGGTAAAGTCCCTCCATTTGTATGTAAGTGTCCCATTGGTGTATAATGAGCAGCATGAAATGTATGAATGGACTCAGCAACCAGGCCAGACCCTCATCATCATTCCTGAACCATGAACCTGTTAAGCAAAGTAGTGGTTTAGACAGGGAATTCACTTTAACCCTAGATCAATCACGTAAACATCAAGCATATTATAGGTGCCTCCAATACCAGATCAAATCGTCAATCGAATAGCTGGTATCATATTTGTCCCTCAATAAACAATGCGTCCAATTATTGACAAGGATAGGATTTATATCTTATCTTAATCCATTCCATCCCCACTGTGTGTCAGAATTTCCTCCTCCCAGAGCCAGGAAATAAACAATGGGAGAGGTGGAGTTTGGTGGAGCTGAGTGAATGGTTTCGCTCAGCATTTAATAAATAAACAGAACAGAAAATAAAAAGGTTGTAAAAAACAAAAACACAGGACACGACACTTTCGACAAAATAAATAGACAAACAAATGGACTACACAGACAAACACAGTGAGCTTCTATTTTTCTTACAATTATCACAATTACCTCAGTCTCCAATCCCATTCTCCACTCACCGAACACACCACCCCGAGTGAGTGAAAACATGCTGCTTTTATGCAGCTGTACCGAGACTCGATTGCTAATCAATCATTCAATTGGAGTCGCGGTACAACTGCACATGAATTAATAAAGTGCAATTCCCTGTGCTCACATATTATTACATTTTACTTGCACGTGAAGTGCTGTGCAATGCTCGTGCTTAAATACATATATACATTTTAAACACTCATGTTACACAGACATGTTTATATCCCGTGTACCGATGACTATATACCACATTAACACACAACACATAACACAAAATATACACAGGGGCGGGCACTTTGCCACAGGGAGTTAATAAGTTGACTTGGAAGAGTATACCCCATGGGCAATGATGGTCAAGTATTGTCCTAAAGCCCTCCCTGATAAACCTTTCTGAATGACAGTGATAACTTTTTAAAGGTACTTCATGGTGGTCATATGTTCTGTGGTGACAAGGATGTGTGAGAGCTTGTATACTCTGAACACTGTACTACTGACATGGGACAAGTGTATGGAGATGGAGAAGCATCAATCATTTTGGCATGAACTACCCTTGAATACAAAATCTTAATTGGTCTTATTTATGAAGACAGATTTTTTTAATTTGAGAAATAGGCTAGGCCCTCAGTGTAGCAGTACTGATGCAGAAATCTAAATAAACAAGAATGAAATCCTATATTATCATGTGACACTCTCTGCTACCACACACACTGTTTATCATGAATACACGCACAGAAAATCACAACATTTGAATCCCCTGTAATACCACTAAAGTATATTGGCACTGACTCATAATCTACAGTTGTATCAGCAAAGATTAATGTACAGATTAATGTACTGCTATTAAGGTTTTAACTTTTTAAACTGTAGTCTGTGAAACAAAAACAGTAATTGAATTATTGATGCATGCCGCCACCACCACCACCAGGTGTGTTGATTCTGCAGTCAGTCTAAGCTCTAACTGAGGAATTTTTCTGTTTTTATTTCTGAAAACAGGATCAGCATGGTTGTACACCCGGAGTCAACAGATCAGCTTGTGTAAACTTAAAGATGATGAGCATAGAAGGATTAGGGTCAGCCACAGCCCAGGGGCATTCAGACTGGGTGGGCCAAATCCAAATTCATGGTCATGCATCACAAAGAACAGCAAACATTGCTTTTGTATGCAAAGAGATAAAGAAATAACAAAACCTTCACATAGTGTCAGCATATGTCAATATAAAAGTAGAGATCCCTGGGTAGCAAACCTCAACATAATTAACACTAGCAAAAGCTTTTAGTTTCACTACAGAATTTATGATTTAATGTTCAAAATTGCAAATGAATTGAGACTTTCATTACCTGACTTCTTTATTTTTGTGTTGTGGAGCAGTTGAATATTCTACTTTGGTCAAGATACTTTGGTAACTCTATTTAAAATTTGAAAATCATTCATAAATAGGTTGTGTTAAACTCTCTTAACCCTAATGGAAATAAAAATATATGGTTATATAAAAATGGATTAAATGGAAATGTTATATGTTTTTAATTTTGCATTGTAACATATTGTAATATACTTTTGGTAAAACTAAAATAATGTGTTATGTTACAAGATATTATAATATATTTTAATATGTACCAGTTATTGTAATTTTAAGATCTGCTCATAAAATATTATTTTTAAAAATACCAAATACTGGAAATACATGTATGTCAATATCTTGCAAAATATTTCATTCAATAATAAACACTGCACAATTACCCTGGAAGGGCAAATGAATGTTTATTTAAGCAACATGCTGTTCAAGTCAACCCAACAATGTTGGAATTGTACCCTGATGGTGATGGCTACTGTCAATGCAATAATGTACCCATCTTCTGTAACATCTTCCATTGCCACCAACTCCAACTGAGCATGCTTGAGAAGTACTTGAGCAATGTATTCATCTTCATAATCCACTGCCTACCTCTCTGCAGCGGCATGAGATATTCATTACTATAGTATTTAACATCCCACGAGACACTATTAAGCGTGTATCTATAGTATGCCAAGTTGTGTCATCGGGGGCCCATCTCCACGTCAGTACTTGTCCTAGCAAAGTGGCCAGGCAGAGTATATGTCCATAAGCCATTGGTACTGTTTAATTAGTTAACCTTGGTATATATTTCTATAAAGTTGCTCAGTGCTGAAAGAGTTAAGTATTAATAACATATGAAACCATGATGTTATAAATACTTCCCATCCCTAACCTCCCATAATAAATGTTTACAGGTTGCCTTAGGCAGGCTGAACAAGAATTTACACCCCGCCTTAGACTACCATACTGACTGACCTCAGTGTAATACAACACGACCTGTGTGAACCTGGGGATTACAGAGAAAGACTACACTCCCAACTCAGCTGCTGATGCTCTGTGTGAACCTGGGGATTACAGAGAATGACTACACTCCCAGCTCAGCTGCTGATGCTCTGTGTGAACCTAGGGATTACAGAGAATGACTACACTCCCAGCTCAGCTGCTGATGCTCTGTGTGAACCTGGGGATTACAGAGAATGACTACACTCCCAGCTCAGCTGCTGATGCTCTGTGTGAACCTGGGGATTACAGAGAAAGACTACACTCCCAGCTCAGCTGCTGATGCTCTGTGTGAACCTGGGGATTACAGAGAAAGACTACACTCCCAGCTCAGCTGCTGATGCTCTGTGTGAACCTGGGGATTACAGAGAAAGACTACACTCCCAGCTCAGCTGCTGATGCTCTGTGTGAACCTAGGTGTAAGAAGGGGTATGAGAAATACATAATTATCACTGCATCCCTGTGAAAAGAGGATACATAAAAACCCTTTCAATACATACATATTTTAAATAAATACACAAAGTAAACAGAGGGTGCCAGGTTCTTTTTCCAAAATAAATCTGATGAAATGAGAAGACTGAGTGGTGGAAGAGGGAGTCTTCTGTAGTTCACAGCAGGGAAGCCTTTTCCTTCTGGTTGTCTTTCAGAGCAGATATTGATGTTTGTATGAAATACGAATTGCATGGGATTGCAAGAATGTGCAAAACAAAGAAAATTTAACAGTTTACTTCAAATAGGCTTTTAAAGCTACCTTTACCACATAGTGCCTTGCATATTTACAAATCATAATAATAATAATAATAAAAGTTATCTTAAAAATATAACAGGAAGCCAATTCGATTTTTAAGAGTTATCAAAGATAATACAAACTTGAAACCAACATTTCATATGCTCGAAATGAGCCAGTACAACCCAGATACTGACCCCTTTTTATTGCCAATAAGCTTGTGCAGTCGTAATGAATCTGTGTGGATAGATTGTGTTGAGTATTGGCACTTTAATATCTAATTTCATGCACTGGCAGCTCCCCATACAGAAGGTATAATGTGATGCATTCAGAAGCTGAGATGTGGATGTGCATATCTATCATGATCTGGAAACAGTGCGTCTGTGTGTGTAAAACCATGGAAGTCATTTCAAAACCTGCACACATTTACATATACAGGTTACACATTGACAAAGTACACATATACATTAGGACTGTTCCATGCAAAGTACACATATACATTAGGACTGTTCCATGCAAAGTACACATATACAGTAGGACTGTTCCATGCAAAGCACACATATACATTAGGACTGTTCAATGCAAAGTACACATATACATTAGGACTGTTCCATGCAAAGCACACATATACATTAGGACTGTTCCATGGTCAGTTTTATGGAAAGTAAGTTTTTGGTTCTTTTTTGGGGGGAGGTGGCTCTACTTTTCATTTTTTGAATTATCTTGTTGCTCATCATTATTTTTAGGTCTGCTATCTTTAGTTTATTATGTGCTAAGAAAATCGATGTTCTTCTAAAGCTGGATTTCTAAAAATAAACTTGAGTCATTTCTTTTCTTTTAAAAAAGGCTTTGGTCTGGAAGCAGAACCAACAGCCCCTTCCCTCACATAGTGAAAGAGACTCCATTGACACAAGCGGAGGACAGCAGTCCCTTCCCTCACACAGTGAAAGAGACTCCATTCACACAAGCAGAGGCGAGCAGCCCCTTCCCTCACACAGTGAAAGAAACTCCATTCACACAAGCAGAGGCGAGCAGCCCCTTCCCTCACACAGTGAAAGAGACTCCATTCACACAAGCGGAGGAGAGCAGCCCCTTCCCTCACGCAGTGAAAGAGACTCCATTCACACAAGAGGAGGAGAGCAGCCACTTTTGCACATGATTCTGGTACAGTGGCTGGGTGCATCGTCGTCTTAAAGAAGGAATTGTCATCAGGGTACAAGTGCAGCGTAGTGATGAGGACTTGATCTGCAATGTAAACCACATGGACCCATAGTATACCATGAGAACATGCCCCACACCAAGTTACTGACAAATCCAATCGGGAAGACACGCGGCTAAAAAATGGGTCAGGCTATGAATACATGTAAGTACTGTATGTACTGTGTGTATGTACAGCTATGGACAAAAGTTTTGCAGCACCCTATAGAATTAATTAATTACAGCCGAATGAAACCTGCCGAATAATGCTAACAACTTGAATTGCACACCACTTTTTAGTTTTACATATACTTAACAAAAAACAGGCAAAAATTGAAAAATGAACATTTCAAAATCTAAGATGAAATACTGTACTACTATTAATGCTTCTGGTAAACTTTTGCAATCATATTTTATTTTACAAGATGTTAAATAAAATATGTACATTATGTTCATATAGTTTTTTTTTTTTTAAACAGCATTATATTCCATCACAGCAGTAATGTGTTAGTGTTGGCTCATAGCCATTGTTTATCAGCCTACAGAAGCATGCGCTGAGAAGCATGACTGCCATGAGAAATGGGTGAAGTCAGGTAAGTAAAAGGACAAAGTGTGAAAAGACTGATACCCACTGAAATCACAAGGCTGTACCAATTAGTAAGAAACTGCAGGATTCTTATCTAGGAAGAAGGAACTGGTGTTGCTACATTTACAGTATTTCCAACATCAATACTTGGCTCTTTTGTAATTTCTAAACTGTGAATGAAGTTTGTTTCAATCCTGGCCCTGGAGCAAAGGCCTGTGAGAAATGTGTGTTCAACCACAAAAAAAACTTTATTTACAGTACATAAATAACGTAAGAACAGTGAAAAAGTAAACACACCCGTCTACAGTGTTTTTTTTTTTCTAGCTCATTAAAATGAAAACTTAGAAAAGTCTGAGTTGTCAACATGAATAAAACATGAATAAAATGTTTTAACTTTAATTAGTAGCTCTATCTCTAGGGGTTTTATGGTGTATTTGAAGCCTGTTTCAAAACCTATGCTCTCTAATGATTTCTCTTGTATCTAGAAAAAAGGTATTTCCATGAAATCTATACCAGTCTTTTTAATGGATGCCTTACATCAATCCTGGACCCTCAGGGAACAGAGGAAGTAAACTGTTAATAAAGCAAGGAACACATACATTTAAAGATAAATACATCTGATGAAAGGACACAAAGCATAGAGAAAAGAAAGACCTGTGTTATACAATCCACACTCGGCAGGACCATCTGCTTTCAGAATGTGATTTGAACTGTGCTGCATAAGCAGGGTATCAGGCAGTTTGTCATGCTTTACCCAGCTCTGCGTTATGTTAACAATTTATTAACTTAATTTCATCTTTGCCATGTTATACCGCAGTGAACTGATAAACAATGTTGTCATTTATTTTTTGTTTATGCTCGTGCTAGTAATATGACATTTTAAAAAGGATATTACCATTGTAAACGAATGGCAATGATGAATAAAAAAAACTGCTTCAATGTGGTTTGGATGTGGTTTAAACGCTGCAGCACAATTACCACACAAGCAGTTGTTAATATCTGCTGTTACAGTACAAGACAGCCCCCCCAACCGCCCCCCCCAAAAAATATATATAATATTGTTAATTCCTCTCAGCAGCATGAGTCATGTGATTCATCAGTCCTGGTTGCCATGGTTACCACAAAAAATTCCACCTACGCTTCTGAACTCAGAGACAAGTGTATTCTGCTGGGATTGTGTATTTTATTTATTATTATTATTATTATTATTATTATTATTATTATTATTATTATTATTATTATTATTATTATAATAATAATAATAATAATAATAATAATAATAATAATAATAATAATAATAATAATAATAACATCAAAGAGCTTACAATCAAACCAAAGAGAAATAAAATAAGAACAAAACTCAAACCATTCTGCCCAGTCATGACCACATCCTCAGCAATCAGCCAGACAAGTGTGTTTTCAGTTTGGACTTGAACACAGAAACAGAGCAGCTATCTCTAATATCTTTAGGCAGAGGATTTGCAAGTGTCAGTGCTGCACTGCACAGCCAAAAGAACAAACACCAAAAGGGTCTCGTTGAAATCTTGGCACAGTCAAGAGGCCAGCCTTGGTTAGTCATACAGAATTTGTAATAAGGCAGCGGGTGAAGCTGAAAGCGCACATAAATTGCTTCAAACAAACACATAAAAGGGATATAAATAAACACAGAGGCCCCAATTATATATCTCACATGTTTGTTATTATCCTTATTATTAGTTGCCCTTTAAGTAAACAGACCTTTAGAATAAAATCTAACTGTAACCACAGCCCACAACTTAATACAAAATCTTGATTTATATATAAAAAACGTTTGACATGGTTTGTTTGGTAATAGCATATTAAATGCCATTGTTTAGTGCTGTTAATTATAAATTTTTTGTTATTATTTATTGACAGGACATCTTGGGAACTCCCACTATTTAATCTATAGTAGGTACACATAGCCCATTGTGTTATTACAACAGTCCATACTGTCTTCTTAGTCACTTCTGTACCAATAAAACCCCATTGCTTATACAGAACAAGAGTGGCTTCATATGACATATAGCCATCATAGCACTATGCAGAAGGGAACTGATTTTTATGCATAAAACTGACTGCATAAACAGAGTGATAATGAAGTTGACTGACCAGCACTGTGGAAACAGATATGAGTGGTTGACATTTGGAGATTTTTCTTTTGATCCAATGCCATTTATATGCAATGCAAACTATGAAACGCTGACTACAGGATAGCTGTTAAAAAGTTATACAGCGCATCTTTTAGTAGTTCTTGAATACAAATCTTCTTTTCTGATGTATAAGAAGTTGTGTGCATGGCTGTCTCTTAACTCAAACTGCACAGGATTGTATACAATCAAAGAGACCCAGCAGATTAACCACAACATTGCACATTTAGTATAGCGTCTTTAGAAGTCTATTGCAAGTTCATCATTAGCGGGCTAATTGTCTCGCCTATTTTGTCACGTAGCACTGCAATAAGAACATTCATGCTGGTATCTCAAAGTGAGAGCTAAATTAGGTGCTTTGTCTTGAACTGAATTTTATCTTAGACAGAGTCGCAGTAGCTTTACTTTCAGTGTAACCAAACTGCTTTCAAATACAAAGACGTTATAATTATAAATCCAATAGATTTATAGCAAACTGCTGATCAGTGCCCACTGGCTTGGGATCTTTACAACAAGAGGGTTTTTGTGTAAACATTTTATTTCTACTTGTGAAAATATGAAGAAAAAAGGAAGGGTCAGATTTGAATGATTTATGAATCTAGATCTTGTGCTGTTAAAATCAATCAAACAGACTCCCCCCTGTCTTCTTTGATACCTAAATACATCCTATGTCTTGATATGTTTTTTAATAAAGATTCTTTTTATTTATTTAAGTTGTTTTGGGAGTCTTTTTGTACCATCACACAAGCATTAAAGCACAGCAGAATTTTACCATTAAAAAAAGATGTAATAATTCTGCCGGCTATTTTGTTATGGTAATAACACTGCTACCACACCTCAGAGCAAAATATATGCATTAAAGAAGCAAAGAGTTTCACACTTTTAACCAAATATAATTAAAATGGTTCCAGTCTAGCTTCTCAGTTAAGCTCCCGGTGCTATCAAAGGGGAATTTAATTATCAGAGCTCATTCACTGTGGTGGGTACGTTTCCCAAATAAGCATTTCAATTTCAAAGTGAATGCGTAATATAAATAAGGTAATAGCTTGACAATTAGCAATAATGCTGCTGTAGGCCTTTTAATAACCTGTTCTAGGAAGAAAATTTGGCACATCTTCAGTAAATAAAAGTACTGTATTTTTGGGGAAAAAAATGGACCATATTTTCAAAGCGTTACCTCCAGTCTTTAATTAACTCCTGTTTTTTGAAGAGGGAAAATCATGTACAACGAGAGAACTTGAATCAATTGACTTGGTTGTTTGGTTTTAGTTTTGTAAAATGAACAAACATTTTATCTCTTTAAAAAAAATAAGAGTTAATTAAAGACTGGAGAAAATGCTTTGAAAATATGGCCCAATATGTCAAGTTGAGCTGTGAGTTAGGGTATGATGCAGTAGTCAGATAACCATATTAGCCAAATGGGAAACCCCATATGATTTGAACTCATACACAGTACATTTCGTACCTCTGACCAGCACTGTAAACACAACGAGTTCTGTTCCAACCACAGTGGGATCTTAATCAAATCGCCTTGCCAACAGCCCTCTCAGCTTGCTTGTGATAATTTGGCCTAAGGAAAGGTTAATTGACTGTTAAGTCACCTTACACATTTCTGTGGCAGGTGACTTGTTCACTAAATGAGGAAAGGTTAAAAGAAACAATTCATTTATCTATATGGGATTATAAGACAGAAGGACTAGTTCCAATACACTCCTTGTGACAAGGTCCTCATAAATGCACAACAGAATGTTACCAATTTAAAAGGATTCTTCCAGCTATGGAAATTCTGAACCTCATATTACAGCATGTAAAAGGTTAGTTAATTTTGGATGTTGAAAACAGAGGTCTTAAAAATACAGTGGTTTGATATTACTGGTATATCACGAACCCATCAGAGCAAGAATATGTTCCATCAAGTTATTGTGTCTTGTAATTTTAAAAAGTGGCTTGATTGGAAAGGCTAGAACTGGTAAAGTCTCGAACCCTTCTCAGCAGGACTGTGACAAGTGCCATGAGAAAGCAAACACAATTCGAATACCTACAGAAACCCTTACTCTTACTCTTAACCCCAAAGTGTTCTTAGGGTTGACATTTTCTTACATACTACAAGGGTTAACTGCTGTTTATATATATATGTGTATATATATATATATATATATATATATATATATTATATATATATATATATATATATATATATATATATATATATATATATATATATATATATATTAGCACATCATTACGTTTATATTGGTGCGCGCCATTTGAGCTGCCTTGTGTTTTGTACAGAAGCACCTATGGAGAATCAAGCTAAAATGCAGTTCTTTCTTCAAGTAAAAGTCATGTAGTCTGAACTGATTCATTTTAGCACAAACCATGCTATCACAATGGATTGCTTGCTGATAGCAGCTGTAGAATATCCATAATTGCCATATTGTATTGAAACGCTATCGGCTGTTGGGTTTCACCCCAGAGATGGCTTCATTGCCATGTATTATTTATTTGTTGCAGGTGGAGTCCACTTAGTCAAAAGGTTACAATATCACATAATATTTCAAAGAAAATTAATAAAACCATCAAACAGGCTACACACAGGGATCTTACCTTTGAATGTGAGAGGCCCACATTGACAGGCTAGATGGGAAAATGTCAAGGGAAACATATCATATCATAGAGAGCACCCTGTGGCAGGAAATGGGTGAGCTAGGACGTCAGACCAGAAGAAGTGCAGAGAGCTGCAGGTATGTATACAGGTGACCATCTCCCGATTAGCAATGAATTAATCATTTCATTAATTCAGGAGATGGCCACCTTCTGCATGAGGTTTAATTATTAATGGGGCTGGGCTTCCCATCCACGCTGCACAAACAAAACATAAATACATTTTCAAAACAATAATAAAACAAAATGCACTGCTACGCCATCATATATACAGAACATAAATACAATAAATAAATCATAAAACAAACAAATACCTATAAATAGCAGGGCTTTCCTACCGCCCTGCTACACGCCCAGAAAAGAAAACTTAAATAACTTTGAGGTAGTAATCACTTTGAATATCAAGCCCCACATCCTCTGTTGTTCTCAGTTTAAATCATACACCACAAAAGTTGTTCACAGTGACAAGACTTAAAAGAAACATGAATAATTCTACACTTATTCACACTTCCGTATTTATTCTAAATTGCTCCACGTTGTATCGATTTTGTTCCCTTTATATTGTTAATATTGTTGGTCTTTGTTGCTGTAAAGAATGTCTGTTATATCCAGACAAATGTGGCTAAATTGTTATTTGTTAAATCAACCGTAGTCATGACTTTTAGAAACTGCTTAGGGGGCTTACAATGACCTTTCAACTACAATGGATACCAGGTCATCAATTTATCATTCTTTTGACAAACCATGGTATTCTTAACTCATTGCAGCTGCGTGAGATCCCTCAGGCGTATCTTAGCGTTCAACTTTTTTTTGTGCTTGCAAACCTCGAGTGATAATAGTTATTATCACATGCTCTCCCTTCATTAGTTTGACAAAGGCATGCAGATGCACATGACTGATTGCTGTACTTCTGAACTGCACCAGGTTTACCAGACCATGCAGGAAAGACATTGATTCCAAACACAAGGCAAGATCTGAGAAGGAGAGATTAACCACAAGAACTGCTGAACCATTCCTGAATATTCAATGTACCATGGACAGGAAAATCAGATGGTCTTAATGAACAGGGGAGAGTGGGGGGTCATGGGCTGAATTAAAAGATAAGTCTACTCTCTAGTGATGCACAATGCCATTTCATGATAAGAGCTTTTGTTGCGTGCATATCCGTCAAACCCCCTTCACCCCTTAGGCTGTTTCTAAAGATTTACATTGAACACAATAGAAAGCAACTGGAGTTCTTTCCAAGTTTCAACTAAGCAGCATTAATTCACATTTTGTGACGCTGGATTCTCACGACAGTACAGATTTTTAAGTGCCCACCAGAGAGACATGGTTTTGGGGTCATGCTGAATCGTTTGTCTTGCCGTGTGTATGAAGTTTGAAAGGACCTCGTTCTTTGCTTGTTGCAGGCTGGAGACTATGGAATATAAAATGTGCTTCTAGTATTACACAGGACTCCTTGTCAGATTGCATACAGTATAACCCTGGGTGCTGATCACATATTGTAAATTCTCAGTATTTAGTGGCTGTTCACAGCCATATATGCAGTAGGAAGTTATTCTTATTATTAGTGTCTCAGTAAGGACGCTACTATTTTGCGTGATATTATTTTTTAGGTGCTACAACATAATATAAGTTGGTCAGACAATGGTAAATATTCATGTACTACATATTGCTGACTTTTAATTCATAACAATTGTGAATTCATTATTCGGTTATTTTGCCAATCCCTGGTACTGGCATGTTTGCTGAATAAGTGAGTATAATGGAAAGCTCCATCAATTTCTTCATGCCATTTGAAGCTAGCACTGCTGAGAATTTGTACTCTGTTGTTTACTTCAGTTTAAACCTGTGAGATCAGCAGTATTTATGAATGTCACCAGTCAACAGAAACCCAAGTAAACTTATTGAACCTGAAATGGATCCTCTTCCTAGCGGGTGATGAGCTAATCATAAGGATATCAGCATAAGACACGTACCTACTATACCTCGGGACTGCAGGGCTTGCTGTTTAGTTGAATGGTTGAGACATTAATCTTTGAACCATATGGTTTGGATCTTTCCCTTGCCTTCCCATTCAATGCAATGGGCTGAGATGCCAGTCCATTACAAACCCTTTTTGTTAAAACAAAACACTTTAACAAAGGGCTAGGTTTATTAGGGGGAAAATCTTCTTATAGCTGCACAAGAGCCTCTAAGATGTTTGTTATGGACTACTAAGTAAAGCTATCGGAAGTCACAGCAAGGAAAACTGTCAATACATTAGTGGGAAGGTTTGAGTAACTATGAAATTGCACTATCTAGAGATACGTAACACTTATTAAGATATAAAAGTCAAAGCCTTTGTCTAATGTTATTACTATGTTTAATTTTAGTGGTCCTGAAAAAGTTACATGTGTCTGATGCTATGTTAGATTAGACAATTGTCACTCAGTTACACCATCCTTATATTAATACCCTGCAGGGTGTGGTAATGCTGTCAAACCTACCCTCTGTTGTGTGACTGATTGCCTTAAAGCCATATTTATGTACAGAGGAGTATGCAGAGCAAAGGTTAGACTGAAGCACTCGATCTCCATAACGTCTTGTATGTAGACAGTCTTAGAAAAATGACATGTGTTTCATTGCAGTATCTAAGAACAGCAACAAAAAACTGGGTTCTGTTTTAACCACTCAGCTCAAAAAAGGCAATATGCATTTCAGCATTTATTTGATTTCCTCCTTCTATTCTATCAAGAGGCCCTGTAACTTTTGAACTTCAGGGTTGCCACTTTTGACTTCAATTGCAGCTGCTCACAGAAAACAAGACCAAACCCTATTTAGATTCACAATCGTAATACATATGGATTGGAGGCCAAACTTTGCATCCAATGCAGCAGCAATAAATCAGTCTACATTTTAGCAAACAAAAATCATTGTTATAACATAGAGAAAAAATATATATTTTCCTTAAAACGCTGTAACAAGTGAGACGCCTTTTTGGAAATAACAGCTTCAAAGAGTAAAAAAAAAAAAAATTAGGGGAAAGAATCGAGTGCAGTGCTGCCCTATTTCTCATCTTGTATTTACATAAAAAATAGACCCTACAGCAAAAACAAAAGGCTGCAGTAAGATTTGATTAATGTCACAGTTTAGCCTTTTGGCTGAAGTTTCAGATGACGGCTTGTATTTAAGGCAGAGGTCTGGTGGTGAAAAAGACAGCAATGGTTTGTTTTGTTTCTTTTTTTCTTAATTATCTCCTATCTTGTAATCTGAGAAAACACAGCATCAGCACGCGTCTCTAAATCCTATGGAAAAGACATCACCTCAGAGCAATGCTTTTATTACAAATTAGATTTCTTTTTATTTAAAGGATAGAGGCCACGAAACCATCCTTCACGCCCCACTTCTTTCAAGCCTCTTGAGTAAGTAATATGAATAATAAGTGTTTGCTTGGTATACATTAAACGTTTTTTTTTCTTACACAGTAACAGCTACATATTTAAAACTGTACTTGCAAAGTGGTAAGAAGGGCCTGTGTTATATAAACATTATGGAGCCGCCGTCACTAACCCTGGATTCAATTAGAATTATGGTGATGCTATTCTTGTAGCAGCTTTAAAAAAGTACAACAAAACAAACAATAATTATGATACAGGTTCGTTTTGACATGTATGCATTGTTATCTTTTAACTGCACAAGGTTATCACAGTTCTGGAAATGCAGTACTTTTTAAAAGCCGCTATAACAAGAGTGTCCAAGGTTGGCCCTTCCACTCCTGGTCTTTGTTCCAGTCCTGTTCTAAAGTTCAATTGAACAAATTAAACCTTCATTCAGACCCTGAAGTAGTTTATGATATAATGTTACCTGTTAAACCTGGAGTGGAATGGCCTTCCTGGACCGTGATGGGACACCACTGCGCTATAAGGATATCAGCGTCATAATTAAAATGTAATCTCTGGGTAAATAATCGATGGTAGTGCCATACATTTCAATCCAATTTTGACTTAAATTCAAAGTGGTTCTGGTTACAACAAGAGCAATCCTGGTTTTCAGTAAATCACTGTACCATAATTGGATTGTTTCATGGTCAGTTATGGTATAGCAATAACCACAATGAAAATTAGATTTCATCATTGAAGCATATGAGTCTTGATCGTAAATCAAAGTACTCTGAGCTTACATCAATGGTCTTTCATCTATGAGTCAATATGGCATTCCTCAATCCAACATTGGTCTTGCTCTAGTCCTAAGGCGTTTTCACTTCAAACACTTGTCTTTATCTCTTTGTGTGTCCTCCTCAGGTTCTCACATCAGGATTCAGATGTAGACTTCACTTTACTTCTATATTGCATGGAAACACAATGTGATTACACTACACCTGCTTGTATAGTTACAATGCAACATGTTTAATTAGAAAAATAAAATGTTTGCAATGGAGTGTCTTCTGTGATTACACTGTATTTTCACACAAGGTTGTTTATTTACAATGCCATTGCGATATAACACTTGTAATTACAGTATAATTGCAATGCAATCTGAAATACATTCTCAAATTATTAATACGCTCCTAATTGAAATATGATAAGCACTGTGTTTAAAAGTTTGTACTTTTAAAGTAGACAAACGGTGCACTGCAGTTTGAATTTGATTTGTAAAATAGCTCATTCCAGTAAATGTGTTGAACTTGTGATGGAAATCTTAATGCACATGTTTAAGTAAAAGCCAATGCACTGATTAGCAGCTCAGGGTGACGCATGGGCATATCAAGAAAAGATTGATTTATTTATTTTGCCAACCTACAAATGAAGTGGTTCCCTTGGTACATCTACAGCCGTGGCTGGAATTAATAAAATGAGTGAATAAAATGTGTGGCTATAATGAAACATTTAATGAACTTAAAACAAGGAATTACTGCTATTGATTTAAAAAAAAAAAAAAAGCTAAATCAAACGTCAACATTTTAAAAATACAGTACCCACCTATGTAGTCTTTGTATGAATATTATATAAAAGCAACAGGTTGACCTCCTTTTGAGCATTTTGCAGAGGTTATCAATTCTCAAGCATAAGCCTCAGAAATTTCAATACATTGCAGTGGGTTACATGAACTCTATACTGCAAGAGAAAGCTTTAGTAACCATACATAAACACTGCATAAGTCTACCTGATAAATAAAAGAAAGTATTTCTGTTTCATATTACAAAGCTTTTCTGGTGTTGACTGGATCTGCTGTCAAAATAAACACCGCTTCTCGACGGAAACCGCACTGGAAGGTTCAAACTACGGCCATCTGTTCGAACTATTGCTGCTTTGCCTGAGGAAGCTTGGTAAATCACTTGAGATTCAAGAAGAAATTGTGAGCGTTTCTTTGTGCTGTTCCTTGAATAATGGCCTCATGATGTTGCACACCTACGAAGAAGTGAGTGGATTTCACCTTGATGTTTGACAGCATTATAATTGCAGTGTCACTGCTCCCAGTAAAATGAAAGCCTACTGATTTATACAGAAAACTACTGTACAGTGTAACATTTTTCTTCTTTTCATATCATGTCTGTAGCGTGAGAGTATTAAGTCCAATACACACCTAATTCACACAGCCCCCTCATTCAGCGGCTGCAGCAGCAATCTGCAATATAACACTGAAACAATCAGCCAGCAACATGATTTGTCAGGTCATGTATTAGTCCAACAGCAGGGCAGATGTGTTACTGTACATTAATAACAAGCACTAACTGACATTTGTTTGTTAAACTTCACTCTCCCTGAAAGGACACAGCTCTATAGGATGGAAATCTTGCCTACATGTGACAGGCAAAAATGTAATATTTACTCTGGAATTTTTTCCACATGTATGGAATCCTATGTATGGAATCCTATGCAGGTAATACTTTAGTTTAGGGCTCCGTCATATAAGTGAGTATAAGCAATCTATAAACATGTTATTAATTATGCTATTAACAATTATAGACTATGATAAGGATTTTTTTATTTATTTTTTGCTATTGTTTATAATTCCTTATAACGGATGTAGTCTTTTCAGGCCTGTTTGTCTTTCTTTGTCTATCTATCTGTCTGTCTGTCTTTATATGTTTGTCTCACCAATTGTATTGGTCTGCTTTGTTTTTGCAATACAGTTATTATGCACTGATAATGGATCCCTAAACTAAAGTGTTGCCAGCTAAGAAGACTGAAATGTTTAACAAGGATGCAAATGTACAACTTTAAAAGTAACAAAACTGCATTAAAAAATGAACAGACAAGTTAATTTCTGCAAACACATCATATGGGCAGTTCCATAAAGGTAAAACTTTCATAGTAAATATTTAATCTGTGGTTGTAACTTGTCAAAAATCCTCTTGTATACACCCTTGTTCTTAATAAAAAAAAAAATGTATCTGTATCACATGTATCTGTGAAGCTGAATTAATTATGCTCTGGCATTTTTTAATTTTCTATATTTAAAGGTAAAATTAGGTCTCTGTACACTGCATCTGTGTCCTGTGTTCTTGTGACGCAGGATTGCTTCGCGTGCCAAGTGCCCTTGGTTGGAATGCAGTGTTGGTACTGTGGCAGGAGTTTCTCATAAGGTTGCCTCTGGGGAGACTCACAAGGGAAAACATGAACAGAGTTTATTTCAGAAGCATTCAGAGGAACCATCACGCATAGGCTAGGGTCAGGTCACTTCTGAAATGTTTCAATAAGATTTTCTATGGAAATGAATAGAGGCTCAGCACTTGTACACAGAACACATTGTCAAGTGAAAGACAAAAGAGACATAATAATACAAGTGTCCTATTAATACCAGGAGGTTATTAGCAATATTGAGGCTTATAATGTTTTGTCGTTTCTGGATGTTACTCTGGAATGGTAGGAATGTTTTGCACTCTTACATATAAACAGATTTGTTTCCGCTGTTATATCAATATGAATGTATTTCTCTTTATATGACTTTAGATGTAAAACAGATACAGAAGTTCACCTTCAAGCGATATATATATAGGCTTTCCTAAAGAGGCAGCTGGAAACAAGCTGATGTAATTTGCTTTTATATTATTAGAATTGAAACGATTAACCCCAAATATACAGCAACCAGACACTGCCCTCCCATTGTATCATAATACCCAGGAGGCAGTTTTGTTATTCCTCAATAACCTGAGAGGACACTCAAAACTCTATAATGGACAACGATGATTATTTCAGATAAACAAAGGGAAATTAATAACTTGAAAACACTGTAGTGAAAATGCAGCTCCCTTTAATTATGAACCTATTGCCGTTGATTTCACAAGTCCATATTTACTCAATTTATCACACACTCACGAAGGCGTATCCTCACTGAGTTCTCCCCTTCCGGAAAAGGTTTACTTTTGATTCAAATAAACATCATTTATTGTGTAGAACAGCCCTGTTTTACCGCCAGAGTTTATCATAATCAGTTTAGCAGAGAAACCACAGAGCTATATGTCAGGGAGGCGGAGAGTGACTCATTCCTATCAGGGGTGATAAATGCAGTTGTCTGCTAAAATGCATGCGGTTCACATCTCACTGCTCTCGCAAGTTTAGTCATGCATGTATTTTTGCAAGAGTTCTTTTGGTGTCCATGGTCCAGTGGGGTTTATTCAATTGATCTAATCAGTGGCAGATCTAAACAAGGCTGTCATTCAAGTCATTAAAGGAAGAGGACTTTTAGAGTGTGTGTGTATGTCTCTTTAAGAGCAAATTAGTGTGAAATATCAGTATTAAATAATGTATACGTATGTTTATCGCAGCCCTGTGTCTTCTCTCTAAGTACAGCTGGTATACCAGAGTGTGTTCGTTAACCGGTCCCCATGCAACACTGCTTGAAATACATCAGTAAGAAACAGAACAAATATGGTGTTTCTCACATTCACTGGAGGTGTATCGCCGCCAATTTAGATCAAATGAATAGATCCCAGTATATTTACCAGTATTTCAGTTTGTGCATGCGTTGACCATTCATATATGATAAACAAATGATAAACATGATAAACTTATTTTCAAGAAAGATAGACCTAACCTGAAAAATATACAGTCATACAAACTAGAATGTCTCCCAGCAGCATGTGCGCTGTGCTGTATTGCCATCTGAGAGATCATAACTGTTTGTTCTATTTTCCAGATGCCAATAGTAATTTCTTTATTCAGAATGTGATGTCAGCAAAGGGCAGCTCTTTCTGTTCCTGAGCCTCCCCACTGCCTTTGGGGATGCCTGATCTTGTGCTCTGATCACGTGATCAAGAACACAGAGCTCTTTATCCTTTCTATTACTGGAGTATTTGATCATTTGCTTTTATTGTCGGACTCAGGTTGACAGAAGCCATGAATTGCCCTGCTAGTAAATGATAAAAAAACAATTAAGAAAAAGGGAAGCTCCAGTACTCTAGTCTGACAGTCAAAACAAAGCAAAATTAACCATGCATCCCTCTGGGACAAAATGACAAAATGAGTGTTATGAACAGAAGATAACCATGGACTATGTCCACATGTGCAGGCACACAGAAAGATACACTCAGATTGTTGATCAATAATTTGTACTAAAAAATGCCTAAACCAAGTTTGATCATAATCCTATGAGCAGTTCTCCTGACATAAAAAGTGTGACAATTTATGGAAAACTCCATAGATCCTCAGATAGTGATACTCTAGTCTGCATTAATTGTGAAAGACAGCACTTAATAAGAACCAGTGTATACAGCATACTCCTCCACTGTGCAGCAGATATGCACCGCCCCAACCCCCAGGAGCTATGAGGACTCCTTTTTCAGTTCAAAGGACCAGCAGGAGGTCCAAGCTGACTAAACTAATTTCTTAGAGTTTTGAAATGTTTGCTGAGCATGCAGGTCCCTGTAATTTTCCAATGACAGGATTCTGAAAATCAGTCCATCTTCCTTGAGAAAGTACAGATTCGCCGGTCTAATGAACAAACAGGCCTGTTTTTAAAGCTGTATTTTAATTTCCATTCTAATCATTTAATCTACTCAGTGGCACATGCAAATTGCCACATCTAATTGAAAACCTGTTGCCTTGATAACTATGTCAAGCATATTTTGTGGGCTGTCAGTATAGTTAATGATGGAGAGATTCAAACTAGAACACACAAGAAATAGGCCAGACCTAGCAGGAATGTTTGCTGTTGCTTTTTTAAAATGTACAGCTTTAGGTCCAAAATGTGTCTCTAGTGCTACGTTCAGTTTTAATTCAGTTACCTCTAGCCTTATAGGTGCTTTTAAAAAGTACCAAATAATAAAAAACATGATGACTCTACATTAAATGCCAAAATACCAGTTATCTTCTGATCAGTTAGTTTGTTTTTAAAAAGCACCACCATGACTTTAATTCAGTGCGTTGCTCAGCACAATTGCACACACTTTGCTGAACAGACCTCACAAACCAGTGGCTCCTCTGTAAACAAAAAGATACCAGATCTGATAATTAAGAAAGAAGGATAGCATTTTGGTTTCTAGACCCAATGTACTGACCTTGACTTGCAATAGCTTCCTGTCACAGAGACGGCCGAAGTGGGCGGCATCAGAACCAGGAAGGAAATACACAGACAGGACGGATGAAATGAAATGATGAAGACGTCTGCTGGCGCCGGTTTATTACAAAATAAAAGGTTTAAACAAACAGAAAACACAGGACACGGCACTCTACACCAAAACAAATAGACATAAACAAAACGAACTGCACAGACAAAACACGGTGAGTTTTTAAATAAACAAGTATCGTGCTGGTCCCACCAGCACGCAATAGCAATTGTTATTAAATTCTTTATCCTCTCTCTCCCGTTCTCCACTCACCAAACACCCAACCCCGAGTGAATAAAACGTGTATCTATATCTACTGTTGTGCTTGGATTCAATTACTAATTAATTATTCACTTGAATCCCAGCACGTGAATTAATTATGTGCAACCCCGTGCTCACATATTAACTACTTTAAATGTACGTGAAGTGATGTACAATCCTGTGCCTAAATACAAATATACATTTTAAACACTCGTGTTACAAAGACCCGGTTATATCCCATGTACCAATGACTATACACCAGCATTTAACAAACCACACGCAACATAACAGATAATATGCACAGGAGCGGGCACTTTGTCACCCTTCCATTAATGTTTCAGTGAGTGCAGGTGATGAAGCCAGCCTCAGTCATTGCTGCTGATGAAGCCAGCCTCAGTCATTGCAGCTGATGAAGCCAGCCTCAGTCATTGCAGCTGATGAAGCCAGTCTCAGTCATTGCAGCTGATGAAGCCAGCCTCAGTCATTGCAGCTGATGAAGCCAGCCTCAGTCATTGCTGTTGATGAAGCCAGCCTCAGTGAGTGCAGCTGATGAAGCCAGCCTCAGTGAGTGCTGCTGATGAAGCCAGCCTCAGTGAGTGCTGCTGATGAAGCCAGCCTCAGTCATTGCTGTTGATGAAGCCAGCCTCAGTGATTGCTGCTGATGAAGCCAGCCTCAGTGAGTGCTGCTGATGAAGCCAGCCTCAGTCATTGCTGCTGATGAAGCCAGCCTCAGTCATTGCTGCTGATGAAGCCAGCCTCAGTCATTGCTGCTGATGAAGCCAGCCTCAGTCATTGCAGCTGATGAAGCCAGCCTCAGTCATTGCTGCTGATGAAGCCAGCCTCAGTCATTGCAGCTGATGAAGCCAGCCTCAGTCATTGCTGCTGATGAAGCCAGCCTCAGTCATTGCAGCTGATGAAGCCAGCCTCAGTCATTGCAGCTGATGAAGCCAGCCTCAGTCATTGCAGCTGATGAAGCCAGCCTCAGTCATTGCAGCTGATGAAGCCAGCCTCAGTCATTGCTGCTGATGAAGCCAGCCTCAGTCATTGCAGCTGATGAAGCCAGCCTCAGTCATTGCAGCTGATGAAGCCAGCCTCAGTCATTGCAGCTGATGAAGCCAGCCTCAGTCATTGCAGCTGATGAAGCCAGCCTCAGTCATTGCAGCTGATGAAGCCAGCCTCAGTCATTGCAGCTGATGAAGCCAGCCTCAGTCATTGCAGCTGATGAAGCCAGCCTCAGTCATTGCTGCTGATGAAGCCAGCCTCAGTCATTGCTGCTGATGAAGCCAGCCTCAGTCATTGCTGCTGATGAAGCCAGCCTCAGTCATTGCTGCTGATGAAGCCAGCCTCAGTCATTGCTGCTGATGAAGCCAGCCTCAGTCATTGCTGCTGATGAAGCCAGCCTCAGTCATTGCAGCTGATGAAGCCAGCCTCAGTCATTGCAGCTGATGAAGCCAGCCTCAGTCATTGCAGCTGATGAAGCCAGCCTCAGTCATTGCAGCTGATGAAGCCAGCCTCAGTCATTGCAGCTGATGAAGCCAGCCTCAGTCATTGCTGCTGATGAAGCCAGCCTCAGTGAGTGCTGCTGATGAAGCCAGCCTCAGTCATTGCTGCTGATGAAGCCAGCCTCAGTGAGTGCTGCTGATGAAGCCAGCCTCAGTCATTGCTGCTGATGAAGCCAGCCTCAGTGATTGCTGCTGATGAAGCCAGCCTCAGTGATTGCTGCTGATGAAGCCAGCCTCAGTGATTGCTGCTGATGAAGCCAGCCTCAGTCATTGCTGCTGATGAAGCCAGCCTCAGTCATTGCTGCTGATGAAGCCAGCCTCAGTCATTGCTGCTGATGAAGCCAGCCTCAGTCATTGCTGCTGATGAAGCCAGCCTCAGTCATTGCTGCTGATGAAGCCAGCCTCAGTCATTGCTGCTGATGAAGCCAGCCTCAGTCATTGCTGCTGATGAAGCCAGCCTCAGTCATTGCTGCTGATGAAGCCAGCCTCAGTCATTGCTGCTGATGAAGCCAGCCTCAGTCATTGCTGCTGATGAAGCCAGCCTCAGTCATTGCAGCTGATGAAGCCAGCCTCAGTCATTGCAGCTGATGAAGCCAGCCTCAGTCATTGCAGCTGATGAAGCCAGCCTCAGTCATTGCAGCTGATGAAGCCAGCCTCAGTCATTGCAGCTGATGAAGCCAGCCTCAGTCATTGCAGCTGATGAAGCCAGCCTCAGTCATTGCTGCTGATGAAGCCAGCCTCAGTCATTGCTGCTGATGAAGCCAGCCTCAGTCATTGCTGCTGATGAAGCCAGCCTCAGTCATTGCAGCTGATGAAGCCAGCCTCAGTCATTGCAGCTGATGAAGCCAGCCTCAGTCATTGCAGCTGATGAAGCCAGCCTCAGTCATTGCTGCTGATGAAGCCAGCCTCAGACATTGCTGCTGATGAAGCCAGCCTCAGTCATTGCTGCTGATGAAGCCAGCCTCAGTCATTGCTGCTGATGAAGCCAGCCTCAGTCATTGCAGCTGATGAAGCCAGCCTCAGTCATTGCAGCTGATGAAGCCAGCCTCAGTCATTGCAGCTGATGAAGCCAGCCTCAGTCATTGCTGCTGATGAAGCCAGCCTCAGTCATTGCTGCTGATGAAGCCAGCCTCAGTCATTGCTGCTGATGAAGCCAGCCTCAGTCATTGCTGCTGATGAAGCCAGCCTCAGTCATTGCAGCTGATGAAGCCAGCCTCAGTCATTGCAGCTGATGAAGCCAGCCTCAGTCATTGCAGCTGATGAAGCCAGCCTCAGTCATTGCAGCTGATGAAGCCAGCCTCAGTCATTGCAGCTGATGAAGCCAGCCTCAGTCATTGCAGCTGATGAAGCCAGCCTCAGTCATTGCTGCTGATGAAGCCAGCCTCAGTCATTGCTGCTGATGAAGCCAGCCTCAGTCATTGCTGCTGATGAAGCCAGACTCAGTCATTCCTGCTGATGAAGCCAGCCTCAGTCATTGCTGCTGATGAAGCCAGCCTCAGTCATTGCTGCTGATGAAGCCAGCCTCAGTCATTGCTGCTGATGAAGCCAGCCTCAGTGAGTGCTGCTGATGAAGCCAGCCTCAGTCATTCCTGCTGATGAAGCCAGCCTCAGTCATTGCAGCTGATGAAGCCAGCCTCAGTCATTGCAGCTGATGAAGCCAGCCTCAGTCATTGCTGCTGATGAAGCCAGCCTCAGTCATTGCTGCTGATGAAGCCAGCCTCAGTCATTGCTGCTGATGAAGCCAGCCTCAGTCATTGCTGCTGATGAAGCCAGCCTCAGTGATTGCTGCTGATGAAGCCAGCCTCAGTCATTGCTGCTGATGAAGCCAGCCTCAGTCATTGCTGCTGATGAAGCCAGCCTCAGTCATTGCTGCTGATGAAGCCAGCCTCAGTCATTGCTGCTGATGAAGCCAGTCTCAGTCATTACTGCTGATGAAGCCAGCCTCAGTCATTGCAGCTGATGAAGCCAGACTCAGTCAGTGCTGCTGATGAAGCCAGCCTCAGTCATTGCTGCTGATGAAGCCAGCCTCAGTCATTGCTGCTGATGAAGCCAGCCTCAGTGAGTGCTGCTGATGAAGCCAGCCTCAGTCATTGCAGCTGATGAAGCCAGCCTCAGTCATTGCAGCTGATGAAGCCAGCCTCAGTCATTGCTGCTGATGAAGCCAGCCTCAGTCATTGCTGCTGATGAAGCCAGCCTCAGTCATTGCTGCTGATGAAGCCAGCCTCAGTCATTGCAGCTGATGAAGCCAGCCTCAGTCATTGCTGCTGATGAAGCCAGCCTTAGACATTGCTGCTGATGAAGCCAGCCTCAGTCATTGCAGCTGATGAAGCCAGCCTCAGTCATTGCTGCTGATGAAGCCAGCCTCAGTCATTGCTGCTGATGAAGCCAGCCTCAGTGAGTGCTGCTGATGAAGCCAGCCTCAGTGAGTGCTGCTGATGAAGCCAGCCTCAGTCATTGCTGCTGATGAAGCCAGCCTCAGTGAGTGCTGCTGATGAAGCCAGCCTCAGTGAGTGCTGCTGATGAAGCCAGCCTCAGTGAGTGCTGCTGATGAAGCCAGCCTCAGTCATTGCTGCTGATGAAGCCAGCCTCAGTCATTGCTGCTGATGAAGCCAGCCTCAGTCATTGCTGCTGATGAAGCCAGCCTCAGTCATTGCTGCTGATGAAGCCAGCCTCAGTCATTGCAGCTGATGAAGCCAGCCTCAGTAAGTGCAGCTGATGAAGCCAGCCTCAGTGAGTGCTGCTGATGAAGCCAGCCTCAGTCATTGCTGCTGATGAAGCCAGCCTCAGTGAGTGCTGCTGATGAAGCCAGCCTCAGTCATTGCTGCTGATGAAGCCAGCCTCAGTGAGTGCTGCTGATGAAGCCAGCCTCAGTCATTCCTGCTGATGTAGCCAGCCTCAGTCATTGCAGCTGATGAAGCCAGCCTCAGTCATTGCAGCTGATGAAGCCAGCCTCAGTCATTGCTGCTGATGAAGCCAGCCTCAGTCATTGCTGCTGATGAAGCCAGCCTCAGTCATTGCTGCTGATGAAGCCAGCCTCAGTCATTGCAGCTGATGAAGCCAGCCTCAGTCATTGCAGCTGATGAAGCCAGCCTCAGTCATTGCTGCTGATGAAGCCAGCCTCAGTCATTGCAGCTGATGAAGCCAGCCTCAGTCATTGCAGCTGATGAAGCCAGCCTCAGTCATTGCAGCTGATGAAGCCAGCCTCAGTGAGTGCTGCTGATGAAGCCAGCCTCAGTCATTGCAGCTGATGAAGCCAGCCTCAGTCATTGCAGCTGAGGAAGCCAGCCTCAGTCATTGCTGCTGATGAAGCCAGCCTCAGTGAGTGCAGCTGAAGAGAGTAACGTTGTAAAAGGTGTCGGGAGATTTCCCCCATTCCGAGTTCTGCTATGTCCTTGGTCCCTGTGTTGAGTCAGTGCAATGCTGAAGAGGATGCTACTATCCTCCTGCACCTCGGAATAGGACACACACTGTATGACAATTATGCTTATGGAAGATTTTCCCACCTACCACTATAAAGATTGTAGATGCTTGATTTTGACATGACCAGCCTGCCTCATTCTGACTATATTTGACCATCAGGGGCAATTTCTTGTTCATATGGAACTGGATTATAGCAGTACTAAAATCAGTCTTTCTCGTTCCCATTGTGAACCTTGAGTCTTAAAGAATACAAACAGAACACTGTCTCATCACAGAAATATGTTGACTAGTTTGTAAGTAATTTCAAACGCCGGTTTTACAGAGCGAGATTAGAACTAATCTTGGACAACCTTAACTAAAACTTAATTTGAAGTAGAGGATATTATCTAAGTAGACAAATATTAAGGCTAATACCTTTAACACACTGGTGAAGACAGACGTTTTATTGCCAAAGGCTGAATAACAAATGGGTATCGTATGAACATCTCTGAATAACCCTAACAAAGTGAAAAGCTTGTCTCTCCCCATCTTCTATGTACTGCTTCATTCGAAATCCAGTACTTGATAATTCCCCTTTTACTGGTTTTCAATTTCAGACATGAATATCACTTTGCAGTGATATGAACAGTAATGAACATAAAAACACTTGCTTTATTTTCCGGTTGGTTATTCTTGTAAAACGCAGTGTACTGTATGTTTCCAATGTATCTACATGGGGTATCTGAGCACATTAGCTGCAAACAGACTCAGTGTGGGGGGTTAATTACACCTTCCCCATGACATAAATACCATAAAAGTGAAGTGGCTTTTACGTACATAAAGCACACAGCTGCTGCCCATCGGAGATAACAGACCTCATTTCAACTTCTGCAGAGCCAGTTTTTGCACTTTGATGCAAAAATATAATTGTGAACCAAAGTGATTAGTGATCGTCAGAGTCTGATTCCTGTGTCTGGATGCATCTATGATTCATCATTTCATCTGCTGCAAGCTTGCCTTCATTTCACTCGGTGCAGTTTAATGCACCATGCACTTTCATATATGGGTTTTTAAAGAACCTGCTAGCTGCTTCAAGTAAAGATTTTGTTCTTTTACCTTATCAGGTGTTCCCAATAAAAAATAAAAAAATAAAATACTTGGCAACATTTTTGAGAGAGGAATTTCAATAAAATGTTTCAATTGATTTTATTAGCTCTGGATAAGGTATTAAGAAAGAACTATGTTACCACCAAAATAAACCGTAGCCTGACCACCCTGAGCCATGACTCAGACAGCAGACAGTCCAGGCAGTGTACTTACAGCGGTCCCTGGAGATATCAAAACTCAAGGTCAGTTGCAGCTATACAGGCCACAGTATAACCACTCAGTTCCTTATTCTTACTTTAACAACAACTTCAAGTATCATAAACAACTAAAACTCACGGTCCAATCAATCCAGTTCAATATGTTTTAAAATTTGATGTGACAGATTTGACTGTGCCAGAATTTCTGGTATGACTTGGGAGGGAGTTCCAAAGGCAAGGCAAGGCCTTATCCTGTTTTTTTGGTACTTTTTAAGGGTAGTAAGAACTGCTATAAGCAGAACTGCCCCATAATTAAAATGGTTTAGCTTTAATTACTAGTTTACCCCTGGAACAATTTTAAAGTGGGGGTATTGAAAGCTATCGAACAAAACTGTAACCTTTGTATAGGATGGAAGACCTGCAAAGACAAGGGGGTGCACCCCTAGTTAGACAGTTAAAATAGCGAGGGCGCGAAGTAACTGATGGTGCCGAAGCCACTTGTCGCAATGCATCTCAAAAAAAAAAAAAAACTTACAGCAAAAGTTATTGATATGTTAAGAGCCGCTTGCGCAGTGCATTCCACTGTGTTTGGATCATTTAGGCATTTCACAAAAAAAAAAAAAAAATCAAACAGCAGAGGGTTTTCAGGGCATTTCTTAGCAGCTGCAATTTCATTTGTTTTCGATGCTTCGCTGTCCGCTATTTCACATGCAAGTGAATATCCTTCAGATAATGTAGACCTGTATTTAATTTTCCTTTTTTAAATTTACAGCTTAGTAAAAAAAAAAAAAAAAACACATATATAACCTACCACATTACACATAATCACATATTCTGTGATCATACATGGTATAAAGAGATCTGATGCTATGCTTAAGATTGCAATACATTAAAATGCAACAGTGCAATACACATTCTGACTCCTTCCTCGTCTTCAGTGTGTATAAATTGTTAATTTATATAGACATTTCAATGACCATTGCTGTTTTGTAATTTAGTGTTATTCCCCCCAAAAACATAAACGCTGAAAATACACATACACACATACAGATGTAATTATTAGTTTTGCTCAAAACCTTACATCAAAAATAAACTAATTAAAAACACAAGTAGCTATGACTGTGACATGGTTCAAGTAGCAGCTCTGCGTTATGAAACGGGTAGGAGAGATAGCATAATAGTGAACGAATCATGATATAGAGAAGTAGATCGATTTCTGTTTTCATTTATTTTTGTGTAATACCTTCTCATTCACAACCTTATGTAGTTGTGCTTTTTAAAGGTGTGCTTTCACGAAGGGGTTAGAATGTCTATGCATAGAAACAGCAGACCTTTTATTTCCTGAATTGAGTGCAGTGCAGCAATGCACCAACAAAACTGTTGAAAAAAATTTAAAGAGTTGTGAAAGTATATAAAGTCTCTCAGATGTAAACATCTAATTAAACTCATTTGACCCCTATTGTTATTACACTCCAGTCATGGATAAATCTTCAGGTAGTTTGCCTGAAAATCTATTAACTTTCCTTACACTGACATGGCTGATATGTGTTGTTGTGTCACTAAGGCTGTATTTTTTCATGGTAATTTCACAATTTCCATGAATTAGAACCAGTTCTGTGTAATAATATCCAATTCTCCGTGAAAGTCTCCAATTCTGAAAGAATACTATTTTTAGCATTTCAAAACGCACTGTTTAAACGTTTGCTTCACCAGCAGACAGCTAGTTATATGAAATCCAGTTGCACTTGCTTACCCTAAATTCTGAAACACGTGGCATAGAGGGTTTAAAAAAAGCTTTAATTTTAATTCTGAAGAAGAGAAGAAGGTGACTTGCTGCTAGCTGTGACAAAGAACAAAACTGACAAAGGCAATTGTTGCACTGCGGCTGCTAGAACTTACAGGAACTGCTAGACAAATTGCTGATGACACTTCAGGCACCATGCATAGGTCATCCACTAGAATATGGTGTGACCTAGAAAAGCATGAAAGTAATTAAGGAATAAAATAATTCAACAAGAAACTGCTGCTTTGAATTAGCATTGACATGGTAGCGAAATGTGTAGGAAGAGTGGA
The DNA here is from genome assembly GCF_017654505.1 of Polyodon spathula. Classification (NCBI taxonomy): domain Eukaryota; kingdom Metazoa; phylum Chordata; class Actinopteri; order Acipenseriformes; family Polyodontidae; genus Polyodon; species Polyodon spathula. The sequence continues at coordinate 46,661,535 of NC_054541.1, read as the reverse complement.
CTCTAGTACTTAACCCACATGTCTAGGAAATATGTTGAACACAGTTTAAACTCAGCAGACAACCACAGTAACAACGCCAAATATTAAGGAGGAACCTACTATAGTTCTAGTTCCAGATTACTGTGAATGAAGAGAAACACGATAAAAACAATACCATTCGTATGTAGGCCTACTCTGAAATATCTACAACATCAACAAAGAGCATTCCTTCACTACAGAAAATAGAGAAAAGAAATGTGGAAAGTAACAACTTCCATCAGCTTATAACATGACAACGTTTTCAAGTGTCCATATTTAATTTGTATTAATTTCAATAAAAGCACAGTGATAGGCATATCTAGAATAGCATATAGAGGTACCGCCCGCGAGAGTTCAGAACACTACACAGGTATAGGGTAACAAGTCATCCCTCTAAGTTCTATGTACAGGATCACATCTGAACACAGGATAAGATATTGCTTTCTCATATGTGATTAGTACATTTAGCTTTACATTGTGTCTCTAATTAGTGTGTATCAACTCAAGCTGAATTCACATCATCTTGAAAGTCCTAATCATATGTGACACAGCCTCTTATAGTGTATGCCATGTAAGCATTCAGCGCTATCCCCCTGGATTCCTTTGCCCTTTCGGCTGCTCTCTTCTCTTCCACTCTTCTCTCCATGTAGTTTTCTCTGGGGAGTATTTGTATTAGTAGGACACTTTATTTTGCTACTAGAGTGACCTTCCCATGTTGTGTACCTCCTCTGCTGCTCAATGCCCTCGACTTCTTAAAGAGCTAGCAAATGTTTGAAGATTACATCCTTCACCATCCTGACTGGACTCACCACAAAGCAGCCCTGGCAATCCACCTGTCAGCAAGGCCCAGCAATGTTTCTTTGTTTACTCCTCAGTTAATGCTCCAGTAAATGGGAGGTTTATCCATCCTGGGGTCACTGTGGTCTAATGCTGGGGGCCGAGAATTATTTTTAGACAATAAACATCAACATGTGGCCAATAACCCTTGTGAAAAAAAATAGCAGGGATCTGTGTCTATCTAGTCTGGGTAAGCATAAATCCTAAATGAATTGTGATAATTTTATTGCTGTTCTATATCGCTCTATAGTTCCTCTTCTTCACTTAAAACTCCCATATCAGCTCCTTGTTACTGTTTATCCCCTTAATGCCCTCCAATAAGTATTGAGAAACAGGGGTCTGCATATTGGTTTAATATAAATCACTAGGTCATAAATATTAGCATTATAAGAAAGAAAAGTAATGATTCCCTTTGAGAACTGATACTCCTTTATAAAGTAAACACAGTGAAATACAATCCAGTATAACATTTCTGACCATTGCAGAGCCACCAGTCCTTGTCTTCAGTGAATAAACTGCCTTAGTTGGCTTTCTTATTTTGTACACATTATATAATCTAGGTAGGCAGAGAAATAGATGATAGAGCACATTCAGTGTACTTTGAGTTTTAATTAACAAAGACTTTATTTTAAGATGACGGAGCAGATTTCTTCTTTCTTTGTTTTCTGTTTATCTCTCCTGTTCCAGCTTCCCAGGCACTCCCTTAGTACATAGCAACGGTTGCCTGGTCATGTCCAACTGTTTTCAAACAACAACAATATGAATTTATAGAACAAGCATTCTCCCTAGGGGCTGAACATGGTGATAAACAATAAATGAGCCAGACAATATAAACAAGGATCAAGACTTTAAACCTTTAGACTTAGTTTGTACTCTCAAAGCTGAGCTCCAAGCATCACATGGCATATACAACCTGAAAACCCAGAATTATTATCTAATATCTCTGAAACTGATTTCATGCTACAGGCTTTATCGCACTGGTTAAAAGGAAACGTGCAAGGCCCTTGAAGGACCTTCAACTAAAGTCAAATTTAAAACCCTATTCAGAACTTCAACAAAATCCAGTGTTATTTATTTATGTATTTATTTTACCAGTTGATAATTGGCCTAAAAAGTCAAATTACATTTTCCTATCTTTTTTTTTTAATTTTAGTAATGTGCAAAGTTGCTGTCACCCCAACTCCAGAACTGCTCTTCAGTTCTAGATGTCTGCCATAGACATACGTAATCCAGGCTAGATCAGAAGTATCTTTATATTAAGCGCCCTTGTGCACAGAACTGTTTTATTCACTAGATAGCACTGGTTCTTACTTCGATAGAGGAACTTTGGCTGAATATTTGTTTCATTTCTTACCACACACTTGAAACAGTTCCCTGTACAAATCTGTATGCATACTGATACCTCTGTAAGAATTACTGACTGATATGAGCCATTCCACCTGTGGTTCAAAGTACAGTAATACAATTATTATACAGTAAAGATAGTCCTACTTTATATATATTGGCGTTGAGGTGTATAAAGGAAAACTGTTGTCCCCTGTAAGAAAGGTAAAAGAAGATAGATACAATATTAATATTTCAGTCATTGCTATGCTAAGAGGCACTGGTAACAATAATGTGGTCTGATAATCTTCACGTCAGCATGAGCTCTACTACTGAAGTATTTTCCCAGGCCTTGTTGATTTATTTGCATTTGTTTATGTCAGTAAGAGGCCTATGTGTCATCGATTTCTAAGTGTCAGACTGTCCTGCCATTGAGTAATATCCTGTTTTTGTTATGAACTAAGTACATTATATAAATAACCGTTGTCTTAAGTATTTTGGCCCTTTTGAAATTCTGCTTGACTTACTCATTACCCAATGAAATGTACAGTATTCAAAATCCCAGGCTAATTTGTTTACTCTGGCATGCAATTATAAATCTGGCCTTTACAGACTGGGCAGGCTTTGCAGATATTTACTAAATGTTTCTGCTGTACAAGCACAAGGAGGTAAATGTTTCCTTAGTTAGCGAAGCAAACCAAATCATCTGCTTTCCATAGAGAGGGGTTCTTAATAAAACATTGCCGTGGTAACGGTAATGGTGGCAGGATTCACAGAATGCTGGAGTCACACGAGCTTTAATCTTGTTAAGCAGGCTGTTTCTTTTTTTTTTTTTATTCCAAAATTTATTAAAACAGCAAACATTATGTTCTAGGAAAATTAAGAACTGAGTTTATTTTTTGATCAAAATAGCATCTTTTCTGCCAGATGATAAAGGATCACGTGTCAAAGTAACATGGGAATACATAATTCAGCTTTAAAACAAAAATTACAGCACACAGCAAGGACAGTGAACAAAGCAGTGTATTTCTCATTTTTGCTTCTAAATATGAGAGTCTATTCAATACATCTTACAGCAGGTCTGAATAGCTGCCATTGAAATAATGAAATGCAGGGCTCTGCTTTGTGTAATAATAGGCAACAGGGTGAGTACATTTGTATTTATGTCGCAAGGTGATAGCAACCCTGGACATACAAACGTTAGCTGGCGGGATCCCTGGATCAAGCTGCCCTCCCCTCTGAAGTGGGAGTATTGGCTGTGCTAGTATTGGTTTGAATTACTCTGTGTGTTATATAACTGTGTAGTTAAAAAGGGCCAGTCCCTGTGAAGTATTCACCGTTGATTGTAAATGTCAGACCTGCCAGGGATCTACAAGTGGACCTGGGAGATTCGTTGAAGAGCGAAAGTCTATAGGAAGCAGCCTCAGTCGTGCAACTATACCAAGCTGGGTCACCGTTCAACTGTATGTGGAGCGCAAGGACTGCAGTGACTAGCTACTGCTTTCTGCTGTTCTGATGTACTTAATGAAAGCGATCGCATGTTCTTTGTGAATGTGTGTAAAAGTGCTAAACTGAATCCTTTGTTGGTGGAATTCCTGCCTGCAATAACACTAAGCCTTACTTTTTTTCTTCCTGAAGGTTATGAAAGGTTCTCTCTAAAGCTGTCCCGAGGAGTACAGCTGTGTACAGTACACCACTAGTAATTCAATGGAGGGGTATAAGGAGAGCTGCTGTTTAGATCAATTGAATAAACCATGTGTAATGACAAAAAATTGAACCCTTTCAGATTTTGCATCCAGTGTCATTTTGTGACGTTGTACTGCATTGTACGTGGCAACCTCTGCGAAAAGGGAGGTGTGTGTATAGTTCGGGTACATGGGAAGCCATCTTGAGGCAGGGAATGCAATTTCCCGTCAAAATGTAAACAAAAAAACCCTTAAACCCCAGATTTATGAGTGCTTTTTTTCCCTGCTGTTTGGTAATAATACAGGTTATTTCTTTATTGGCACCGATATTTGAGATTGGCCCTGGCCATACAGTATAAAGACAAACTTTCTAAAAAGAATCATTATACTACAGATTATAACACTAGGCAGCCCTTTACACAGATACAAGCTTTTTTTATCAGCTGACTATGTTAAGTAATATTTATTAAGTCATTTATTGCTTAACTTCTTTATGCAGCTGCTACCTTTTAATTTTTGGAGCACAGGGCATCCGTTTATGCCTTTGCCTTTTATGTCTCTAGATGAAAGGAAATGGTTTATTCCAGGTATTCAGCGGGGCGAAGATTAAAAGGAATTTCACAAGGGCTAGACTGAAATCTGGTTATTAACCCTGAATAAACATGCCATTCTTTTCAAGAGCTGGCCCATGTGGAGTAATACACTAGCATTCTAATGGTTTCCCAATGGCATTTTCAAACTTTCCTGAGAGAGTACGACATATGTTAAAACTAAAACTGTATGTTGCTGCTATTTTCACTTATATCATTAATAACAAAAAGATGGGACATTTATCATTAATAAAATGACATCCTGTGACAGACATCAAAACTGAAATGCTTCACAGCTTCCCTGTTGCTTATGATGAATAAATGATAGTTTCATCACATAATGTATTTAAAATGTGTTTTTGCTTCCTTTTGAGTGCTCCTCTATCATCTCAACTCAGGTGTAATGCATTTTGTAGTGACCTCTAATGCAGCATTCTCTAATATAATTAGGTTACTGTACATACGAGTATGAAATAAAACATGCATCAGAAAGGACAATGATCTCATTAGCTGTGTGATAATCTATTAGGTTTACTATATATTTATTATAAATTTTGACAAGCATCTGAAATATTTGATGACATGCAAACAAGACTATGAAACAGATTAACACTGTTCAATGTTATAATTAAATGCATAATTGATGCATTGTACTGAGAGCGCCTCCTGACATAGTCCTCAGGTCTGACTGGCACATAAGCCATCACTGGACTGTTGTCAATTTGAGGCCACAAGGTTTGTTATCTCTGCCACTGTAAATGAATATTTGTCCCCCCAAATATTTGTACCGACAAGGTTTGACAGCACTTAACTTGCAAACAGTATAAATGCTTTCCACTGTAAATTGTGTTTGATTTCTTGTGGTTTTGTTCACCAGGCTTTATATATATATATATATATATATATATATATATATATATATGTGTGTGTGTGTGTGTGTGTGTGTGTGTGTGTGTGTGTAATTACACTGTAATAACTGGGTAACTACCAATGGTAGTACAATGTAATTACACCATGTAACAAACTGTTACACACAAGGCATTTCCATTTAATTGCACAGTAGTTACAATGTAAGAGCAACCATCATCGGTCGTTATTAGAATGTAACTACATGTCTATCCATGTCCTGTAATCCAAAGTGCATGTGGTTTAATTATACTGTACAAGTGTTGAGACTCTAATGTTTTTACCTGAGGAATTACATACCAAACATTGTATGCTTATTCAACTGAACCCCCAGCAAACTGCACTTTATAAAATCAACAAAGAACTTACAAAGAAAATGTCAACAATGAAACATGACATAACATAATAAATGGCTGACTTCTATTGCTTTTTTAATGTTTTATTGGTGTGACAAATAATAGCAGTACATATCATATAATGGCACAGAAGCAGTAATTCCCTTTGAGAATGTTGCTAACTTTAAAAACCACTGAAGCTTTATTCCGAAGTTCGTTAGTTTTTTGCTGTCAGTAGAACACAAGTACATGATTACCTTCTTCTCTCATTGGTTATATTTTATTCTGTAATACAAAGCTGCTCATAGTGTTTTGGAACTTAGACCAAGGGATAGTTCCATGGGTAGAAAAGGAGACTGAGAAGGAACTTGAACACAGAGGTCAGTGGGCACCTGGGTAAATTGATAGGTTACTGGTTAATCAGGAGAATGAAGCATTGTGTGTTGGGGGCTGCATTTTCTAAACATTATTCAATATCTGAGAGAAGGACAGGATGGTGTTCTTCAAGAATCTTTTTATTGAACTCTGTTTCCAACTATTGTACTGATCACATGTACCTCAGGATTACACATAACCTGAATGATTCCCTGTAATAATGGATAAGATACATGATAATCCATCACCATGTTGCGTCCCTTAAAAAACTCAAAGAATGCAGTAATAGTGAAAGAATCTGTTGTTGAAATGGGGGGGGGGTGATACTGTACCACAGTTCAGCACTACATTGGTTAGAGATAGCACAGCATGTGTGCATATTCCCCAAGTGACTGTATGACCACCACGTCTGTTGCTTTACTAGTCAGACGGCTCCTCTTCTTTACAATTCATTGCCTCTCAAAGCTTTTTCTTCCCTTGTAGTTTCTAATAAAGTGACCATGCCAGAGCCTAGCACATGCAACACTCTGAAGGTATTGGTTAGTTCATCATGCATGCTTTTAGAATCAGAGGTGCAAACCCTTTTTGAAAGTTTAGCACCAGAGGACCTACTGATTATGAAGATGACTTTACTAAATGTATTATTGTGTATTTTGATTTTAGGCTACTCCCAAAATAAATCATGATGCAATAACCTTTGAACCTGGCTGCTTCCTATGGGCAAGAAGGTGGGAAAGTCATCACATTGCGTGATTTCTTAGGAAGTATTTTAAAAAGCAGCTCAGATAATGCCAGGTAGATTCTAATACTGGGAATAATTATTCAAACTCCACCTTATAACAGAATGATTGTAAGCACCATAAATAGATTATTACCCTTCAATATTCCATAAACCCTAAACTAAAAACTTTAAGGGACAATATAAAAGCCAAAAGATTGCTTAACAAGCACAGTTACATAGCATAGTAACAAATGCACACGTCTGAAATGTAATCATGATGAAAGTGGCTGGAACAGATGGTGATGATGATAGTGTACACTGCGTTATAATATAATCTAAATGGTTTGTGTTAACAGCAAAGTAGAAATGACCTCACCAGTACACTCTGAGCCAGTTTACACCATCTTTTTTATTTATTTATTTAGTAAAAAAGTAAAATTAATTCAGTTTTTATAGTTTGCAGCTCGGGACCCACTGACTCACTTTGAATGAACTAACAGCTAGCCTGTGTAAATTAACAGCTTCTCATGGGTCAGGCCTGCTAGTCAGCTCTGCTACTTCCCTCACTGACTATGGATTCCCTTCTTTAGAAAGAAAAGTGTTTTCCATCTGTTTTCCAGCTTTTTCTCATGCTATCATAACAGGCATGTAAAGAATGCTAGTAATTTGCTGTTGAGTTTTCAGTTCACCTTCACCATAGATCCATCTGTCAACATCGTTTCATTATCTCTGAGCTTTCAGTGATACATTGAGGTAGTGTGCCAAGTGATTGCAAATGGGGGCTCATGACACTGGGGGTTTAGAGGAGCACACAATGGGCAGTAAGTACCATTGTCTTCACACAGTATGTCTTAGTGAAACTATACTCTATATAGATCATATGTTAGCAAGCTTACAAGGCTAAGAATCCAGATGAACTGTGTTTCAATGTCTAAACAATGACAGCAATCATGAAATAATCAAATAATAAGTCTTAACCCTGTATAATAAATGTATGATTTTACACCTGGGCAGAGCTACTGCAAAAAGGGGAATATAAAGAATTTAGTAACAAAGAACAATGGCTTAAGACGATATTAACATCATTTCTAATAAATAGGATCCCACAAGATGATACATCCAAAATGCAGATGCTATGTACATCACTGTGTGCCTTACTTTGTAAATATCAGAAATGTATTCATGAATGTGTTGTCATATTGCATTCAACCCCAGAATGCATGCATAATGTTCTCAGTTTATAGCTTACTCTGTTCACATTCAGAAGATGCGGTCAGTTTAAATGTATATATTTTTTAACTTTGTGCAATAAACTGTTCATTAATGTACCACTGAATACACCTTAGACCTTCACTTTGGCTAATATTTGAGAATATGTTTGTATTATAAGATTGCATGTATGTTATTTCAATTTAAAAAAAAAAAAGACTTATTGACAGGCTATTAAGCAATACTGGATCTGTATATTACAGTAGCAACCACTGATACAAACTACACTCACACATTTAGAGTTGAGTTTATGTCATCACCTGTTTCCTCTCAAGTGCCACCTGTGTTGCATAGTTCCTAAACTTACATACTTACTGGTTGTGAAAGTGATTGGGATACTCACTTTAAACACACACACACACACACACACACACACACACACACACACACGTTACACACTGTTCTTTGAAATGGAATGTATTTTGAAAGGTATGAAGATAGCTCTCACACCGTAACAGAGCCAAAGTACAGTACATAGGAAACAACGAAATTACATCACAGTTATTACAGCTGTCAAGAATCCGAATACAGCACTGTGCTTGCAATGCGTGTACAAGTGTTACATCACAGTAGCGGTTCACAGTTTAGAGACCAAAATATTCACCATGGACCAAACGGGAAAGACTGTGAATCTAACTTAATAGGGACAACAGAGTTTCATGTATTTTAAATTAACACATACACTTCCTTTCAAAAAGAGATATAGGCCTACCGGTTTTTTTTGTTTGTTTGTTTGTTTGTTTTTTTTTTGTTGTTGTTTTTTTTTTTTTTTTTTTTTTTTTTTGGTAAGGGTTTCAGCTTGGTTTCCTGTCTGCGCGATTTCTGTTGAAATCGCATCCAAACTACCAGGCCAACTTTTTGCAAGAAGTGTTACTGTATAATAATGTGCAGATTTTTTTGGTTAATCGTATTGTTTCATACAGACATCAATGCATTTCCTACCCGTTACATTTTGGTTCATTCTGAACAACGTCGCTTTTGTAACCAGCTCTGTTGTTAGTGATTATAAACATTCATGGTCTTGAGAAAGAACTGTGCAATTGCTTAGCACAAATGCTACTGTGTATTTGACGACTGTTTGTTTTACAGGTAACTTGTAACAGGTGGAGGATAGTATAGTTTATCTTAAACATTTAATGATACACTAACGGTTTAAACTTGTGCCATAGTGCCATATACATTTATAGTCTCATCCGTCAAATTTAGCCAATCGGTAAAGATAGCTTTCAAGTGGATTCGGCGAGAGCAGAACAATAGACTTCCATTAGCAGACGGCGTTCTTACATTCAATGCCAAATACATAGTACAGCGAGTAATAGGTAACTAATAAATACAATACATTAAAATACAATGTCGCGTTTCGTTCCATGCTGAGTGTGAAGCAATTCAAATCGTAGTTCTCATAAATTAGTTTATAGTCTATAAAACGACAAGCTTTGTGAAAACGGATGTCTTAGTCCACAATGTTGTTTCCATCTCAAATTAATTGCCAGTTTTTCAGTTCGAATCTATGGTGACTTGTTCTCAGTCCATCGATCAACAGAAGACAAAAATCAAGCTGCATGAATCCTTCCACTGGCTGAATGTGCCCCGTTAGTAACCTGTGAACAAAATACACTTCAAGGTAATTAACTGTGGATGCATTTGACAGATCACCGCAAAAAACAGAGCTGCTAAATCAAAGTGCTTATCGGGGTAGGTTGTGCAGCGGGAGCCTATTCTAATCAACTTTTAAATAATGTCAAATACATTAAAAAAAAAAAAAAAATCCCTACCTCTTGCACGATACTGTAGGTAAATTTAGGACACTTGTTTCGTGGATGGGAACCCTGAGACTAGTTATAATCATACAAAAAATGTTACATTTTTTAAAAATTATTATTTTATGCAATTGTACAAAATAATACATGCTGCAATACTATATGTTAATAGTGAATTTGGAGTGTAGTGTGAATGAAATTAAGACTTCAAATAACGGGCCCGGTTATGCTCTATAATGAATACTAATAACATACATGATAAACCCTAAACAAACAAACAAAAAGTTTACAATTCAAGCTGTTATCAATTGGAACATACCGACAAAACGAAAAGAACGATGCCATGTACATTGCAATGAGTTCGATGATGATGATGATGATGATGATTATTATTATTATTATTATTATTATTATTATTATTATTATTATTATTATTATTATTATTATTGCGATGCTTACCGAGGTTCATGGGGCTCCGACCCAGCTTGCTGCCTGTGTGCGTCACGATAGAGAGTTATTGATGATGCTGTGCCCGTGAGCTACTATCAGGTGCTGCTGTTTTTGTCTGGTCGACTTCACTGCCAGGATAGCCTGTCTGTTCTTATACTGTACCATTTGCAAAGTGATTTCGGCATTCCAGCCTTCGTCTTGGGGGCATCTAAAATCTATTTCTTTGCCCTCTGCCATCACCACCGTGAAATAAACGTATTTGCCCTTCCTCTCGACGCAATCCACCGTCTTCATGTTGGAGAAGAGCAGCTCTTTGGTCTTGCCGGGCTCGCTGGCCGTGATTTGCTGATGGTTTTGGTGCTGCTGGTGGTCGTGCTGTTTCGGTGGGTGAAGGAGAAGTCCCTCTTCCGTTAGAAAGCAGCGCTTCTTCTTCCATAGCTGAAGCAAGCCATCGCTCCTTTTCTCCATCAGACCTTCTTTCAGCACCTTGACGCTGCTTTCCAACATCACTGAGTAAGAAGGGGGCAAATCTCCACAAAAATATCCCGACTTAAAAGTATTACTATAAACGCTGTTGTTTCAGCTGTGTCAACATCAGCGCTCTACATACAAGTACACTGTTGTTGGCTATTTATAGCTAGTAGTAGCAGCTTGCCTCCCCCCTCCTTCCCGAGTTCCACTAGCCCGTCTGTAGCAGTTGCAGAACTGTGACTGATTCTCTCTCATTCAGTCGGACTCGGTTTTATCTGGAGCTCTTCCTGTGTCCCGCCTCCTGGCTGACACCCAGCGGAGAGGCAAGTCCTGATTGCAGTTGAAGTCCTCGCAAACACGTGGCAAGTGTCAAATTCAAGCGGAGTCGCATATGAGCATGTGGAGGAGAGATTCATTTAACGTAACACCATTTTAATGCCCAATTAACTCGCTTTGTGCAGCTCAAGAGAGCCAAATCTGCCCCTCAGAATACATTGTGATTCCGACAGGGAGTCTGTTTAAAAAAATAAAAAACAGTGCTAATGAATGTATATCTTTGAAACACCTTTAAATACACATTAAACACGGTTAACGGTTTGTAGAGCTCCCGAGATCTGAATGGCGCTACACTCGCCAATAATAACACAATCAATATGCCTGTTGTAGCAAAACTGATTAATGCCCATTTATATCCTGCAGAATTCCATCATTTGAACGGGCATTTGGGGTAATTTATCTATCACGTGTGGATTTAATGGAGTTTAGTTAAAACAAATGGTTACGCGCTCAGATCATTTCCCCATATCTAGTTTATTTTTGTTTCTATGTTCTTTTTTGCCCACGTTAGCGTTCAGCGCAAAAATCCAACCCTGAATCGGCATTTTCTCCTGAATTACCTAGATAAAGTAATCACTCGTTGCTGCTGTAAATAGTAATACGGTTTCTTAATGTAAACCAAATAAAATATGCAGTTTCACGCGTATTCCATGTTCGTTGTGCTCGGAGACAATGTGGATTTGAACATTTAGTAGCTTTTGATTTAATCTCCGAACACATTGTTCGTATACTGTATTTGAAAGAAAAAGCATTTTTCTTGTCAATGGGTTTCTATCCAGAACGGAATCTCCTCCTCGTGGCAAGTCAAGGAATCACAAGGACGCTAAACGAGCGCATTCCACTCCGCACACATTTCTACAAAACTGCTTTACAAGCGAGACTCGAAACAGATTTAACAGTACAATTTAAAGTTGCATTATGGTAATGACAAATGCAATAATTCCCATGTGGGAAACATGTACACTAGATCTCATTTTAAAAAGGGTAGGAACAATTTTACAGAATTGAGTGGTCTTGGTTAAAACCGCCACATAATCCTAATAAAGCGTTGTAATCGTTTTTAAATTGACTAACACGGAGGTCAGTTACATTGACATCCACATTTGTAGATACAGATATGGATGTTTGTATGTATACTCAAAGCGCAACATAGGGGCACATGCAATCATCCCCAATTTTGATACTCTCAATATAGAATGTCCATGCACATTTTAATCAGTATGTGGTGCTCCACTAGATCGTTAAAAATGCAAATGTGATTTAGAAATGTATCGAGTTCGACCCCCTTTCAAAATACTAGTATCCTTGCAAAGTTATTACACTGATGGGTACAAATGCAAGTCTATAGGCCTACTGTATCTCCACAGTGGAGCAACAATATTTATACCAAGTTCACACTAGGTTGTCAAATACAGATGGTGTATATGAATTTAAAATACATTGAAATTGCACAAATGTTGACATGTATCAAAAAGTTTCATATAAAACAAAAATAAAAGCAACACACACACACACACACACAAACTCCTATTGGTTGCAGTTAGTACGCTACAGGCTTTCTGGGACAGCCTTGGCAGGGTACTTATGTACTGCTGCAAAACACAAATCATAAAACAATTAATATGTTTGAACACAATTGCACTAACAGAACTAACAAGCACAGAGCTCTTAACAGTCTTGAGTTACCTAAACACGGCCACCAATTTGAATTTTTTTTCTTCTTTAAGAAATAACACTACTGCTGAATTAGTTCTAGATACTTTGTGTTTATGTATGACCCAAAAAGTCTGACGATGACACCTGCAAAGCTATGTTTAAGTGAGGCCGATTTAGACTTTGACTGTCTTAGTTGCCAGAACAAATCAAGTAGAGAGTAAAACAGCAGACAAACGCAAAACTTGTTTTTATTTATTTTTTTATTCACACCCAGAGTGGTACACAGTAACCTTAACTAAGTTTATTTATTTTATTTTTTTTTTCTTTTTCTGTAGGTCAGTTTCACAAACAAAAACCACTGCGAACAAGCAGACAGCATGTACACATTTCAGTTTCATATTTGTTTCCTTCTGTGGCTACGCAGTTCGGTCTCTATCACAGCCAGAAACTGAATATGATATTTAATAGTCTAGTTATTACAAGTCACTGCAGCACTGCATGTCTATAACAAAGGCGGCACAGCTAGTGCAAGCACAGACATATTAAACCCATTCAGACGACTGGGGGAAAAAAATGGGTTGGTTCTTCTTTAATGGAGGAATAGGGCCAAACAAACACTGGTCTCTGAATTTGAAATTTTTTTACAAAGTCTTTCCACAGTTGTTGTCAAAAAGCAATACAAGCAGCTTCACAAGAACCCAAACTATTTAGCAGTGAATAAACAATGTCATGCTTTCCTTTATTTTTTTTCTTTGAAGTTGGATTTACTGCAGTCTAACTTATTTTATTGTATGTATTGTATTCTATTAAAATACTATGCAGAATGAGCCAAGGCCTGAAACCGGCCCTTCATGATTTTGTAACAAAAAGAAATGTAAACTTATTTCTAACAAGAAAATACAAAACAGTATAAGGCTGTAAGTAACTAGGTTTTGTTTAATAAGCTGTTACAGTGCAGTTAATCCTCAAGGCCACATACGCAGGCTTCACTGCTGTTTGCACTCAGGTGGTGGATTTGCATCCTTCTGTTGAGATAAACATAAAACATCACATAAAATCCCTTTAGGAAAAAACACACAGCAAATGCATTAAACCCCAAGTGTTTAGTATAAGTTTGCCTATCTAAACCTGCTCAGGTTGGACTAATTTCAAAATGTCAAAGACTTCAAACAAAAAAATTATCCCCCCCCCAAAAATGGTCAAGGATTTATGGTATGGGTGGTACTTGCAAAGGTTTTACTGTTCTGGAAGTTGCAGAAACTACAATCTTTAACACTAACTGAAAACAGGAAAAACCATCAACTGTTTACACCCAGGCTGGGTTAAAATTGTTTATTAAATGTATTTTTTTTATTCTGAAGGTTAGAATGACTGCACATATGTCCAGTCAGGCTCTCAATACTTCCAGGAAATTAAAAAAAAAAAAATCAGCTAAGGAACACATTTTCTACAAAATAGTGCTTCCCCTTTTCTTCCAAAATCACACAGCCCACAATGTCCAGCTATATAGGATTAGCAGAGCTTTAGGATGTACACATGCAGTTGCAAGTACCAAACCCATTTGAGTTTAAACTAGCTTCAACATACAGAAGAAATACAGTACTGTTGCAAAAGCAGGTTATTGAAAATAAAACCACATTAGTGCCCAAGAAGTGTACAGTGGAAAAGCACATACAAATATAAGGTGTGTTAAACTGACAATTAGCCTTACCTACTGGGATAGGGTTATTTCTACAGACATCATTAAACCTAGCAAGGAAAAATTTAGAAAGGAACTGACAAAGTGCAGAGTGATTGTAGATGAAGCAATAAAAAGGGTTTAGAGTCAAAAGAACAGAACCGTTTTAGAACATGCGTAGAATTATTTGGAGGGTCTAAATCTAGGAGACGTCTGTACATTTAGTAGAATTAAAGTAACGTGGTCTATATTGAAACATGTGCATTCTATTTAAAAGTTCAGTGAACAGGCTCACATGATTCTCTCCTGGTCAAAGAGGGGTATGGAGAACCTCCACCCAAACCCCACCAGGAGGTTAATAGTTTCTAGATCAGCCAATCCTGTATTAGTCAAGCAAATCTGACCCTCCCCAAATGTGATGTAGTTCTCCAAAAAATACTGTTTAAATACAAATATATATTTTTTAAAATCATGCTAATGGCATGCATAAGACAGTATGTGTTCTGTATGTTGAATTCACTATAAAAATGTTTCAACCAAATTGTTATTTTATGGGACTTAAGTTGCCCAAACACTTAAACCAAGCTAAATAAATTCCCACCTTGGGGTCATAATTGGGATCGTTTTCCTCATCTGCTTCCTCTTCTCCTTCCTATTTTAAAACAAGACACTTATATATATACACACATACAAAAAAATTAAGTAAATAAATAAATAAATAAAAAATCAAAAAAAAAAAAAAAATCACACATGCACACTAAGAAATGCCTTCCAAGCAACACAGCAGTAGCTTCTATGCCACCCTGTTAGCTGGTCGAGCCTTAAATCACACATCCTCCATTCATATTTAAAATTAGGGCAAGTCAACTGAGAAGAAACTGGAAACTAACTAAGGTACCTCAGGTCTGCCAGTCTCCAAGCACTGGGGACCAATAGCTACATCTGAAAGTAGCTGCAGTCGAGACTGATGTCAAGCTGCAAGGAATTTTAGGCTGGCACAGAAATCGCCAAGAAAGGCAACACACATTGTAAAACAAGACATTTGACAGACTATTCATGTATTTGTAAATAGTCATTTTAGTAGCAACAACAATGCACTTACCTCATCATCTGCCTCCTCTCCCTCTTCATCATACTAGAACAAAAAAAAAAAAAAAACACAGGTAGTCTACAACCCGATTCAAACCTATGCACAATCACACCACATGCTTTGTCTGAAATCTATATTTATCACCATGTACAAGACTTGTTTTATAAAAAACTCACATCATCATCGTCATCCTCTATGGCCTCGCCTGTGAAGTACAGCACGGCCCGCGGGACAATGCGCTCTCGGAGGAAGTGACCGATTTCAAAGTCAGCTGCCAGGATTGCCTCGGAATCTTCATCCTGTAAATTCACCCAGAAATAAGTTTGCCGTTTCATGCACAGACCTTTGGACAGATATTCAGAATGACCTGCTAGTTTACATTATTTACAGGAGAGCCCTGCTAGGCAAAGAGCAGCTACTGTACAGCAGCAATCTCTTACAAGCCAATGCAATATTTGAAAAACCACCAAACTGAAGTTCTATAGAAGTGCTGAATACCACCAGCACCCACTGTACTTGAGACTATGCTAGAGTGGAACAGCACGCACCACTAGAGCAAGACTAAAACAAAACATGTGTGTGGCACGGCTGAATGTGAGACACGTGCATTGATTTAAATATCCAAAACCATTTTAAAAAGTGCAAGCTCACCAGTAACCACCCCCTTCCCATTACTGGAATACTGAAGTAATTTTACACTTACCAGCTCACCACTTTCTGGAACTATAAAAAGAAAACAAAAAAATAAGAATTTAGTGAACTGCCCTCAGGTTATAATGCAGTTTTCCTACATGAACTTTTGCTAGCATGGGCAAAGCAAACGTGTCCCTCAAAAAAAGGGCAGATTTAAAAAAAAACAAAAAACAAAAACAGACTGGACTATATAAAAGACTTTCAGATATGGACACTTGCTTTGAATTAAGAATACAGCGATGTATCTAAAACAGCCATATAGTTCAGCTAAAAGCACAGAAAATAAAATTGGCAAGATTCATCATGCAGCTTTGACTCAAAATGTACCATCAAGGGCTGTGAAACCTAGGGTGTCCCAGCACAGTAATTTGAAAACATGTACATAAGGTATCGTGTGCTTACCTTCCGGAGGAGTGAAGAAATTGAAGAAGGAATCATTTGGCACCGTTTTGGTAACCGTCCTCACTGTGCCTCGTCCCTTGTGCTTCTGTTTCTTTTTAATCGTTTTCAATGTGATGTTCTTTCCCTTCTTCCAGTCAATCTGACAACTGAAAAAAAAAGAATTGAAATGAAATAATCATGCATGACGCAATGAAGCTAATTCTTCATTGCATTTCGTGTGAGCACTGTCTGCTAATAAAGCTGCATTGGTTAGAGGATATATTACTACAGTTCTTACCCTGTGCAGCCCATGATTTCTGGTCCATCAAAAGCAAAGGGATCCGACTCATCTGGTTCTGACCGCATCTTGTATGTTTTTACCAGCAGTTCATTTGAGAAGAAGTCATTGCATTCAAAATAAAACTCTAGCGTGAAATTCTGACGAGAAGGAAAGAAGATTCAATTTTCTACAGTGACATGACAACTTTACTGTTCATCAAGCTGAAATACACTAATAAAAAGGTCAGATGCATTTTTTGTATTCTGCTCTAGATGACCCAAATGTGTTATTTCTTCTTTTGCTAGTAGTTATATAAAAGCTAAATAAATAGGTACCGCCTACCATACATAAGTTGCATTTTAGTAGAGAAACAAGAGAAACAAACATAGAGAAACAAATAACTTACCATTGGTTGCCCAGGGTCTGAGAATTTAACTTTTATATCTTTTAAGTGCTTTAGAATTGGTTCATCATGCTCCTGTAACAAAAGTGAAATTTACAGAATTTATATAACAAGCTTCCTTTATTTCATAATATTTTTTTCTGACAACTCTTGGTATTTATAACTCTGATGCTAGACATACGACAAGCACGAGCAATTTACATCCTTGTAATTATCACAAGGTGGCAGCACAAGCTCACCATCTCAAAATAGAAGGGGGTCTGTAAATTGAGTTAAACTATTTCCACTACAAAATGGAGATCTTAAACAAAAAGCACCAATCAAAACTAACGCTGCCCGACACATTAAGGTTGACAGGTTCAGTAACACTACGTTTTAAAGCAGGTTTGCCCATGTTGCACCTGCTGCAGCCATTAAAGTCTCAACCCTCCACCCCCCTCATGCATGCAGCACAGCAATGCAATACAACATGTCTAGGCACTCGCCTGTAGCATGTCACTGAGCAAGTCAACGTTCTTAAAGACTGTCAGCCAGAATTCTGGAACTCCTTTTGGATCTTCTTTTTCCTCATCTTTTTTCTCCTCATCAACCTTTGCCTTTTCCTTCATCTCCTCCTGTGTTAAGGAACAGGTTTAAAAAACACATAAGGCAAAGAAATAAAACATAAGGCATCACTGAAGTTCAGAGATTTCATTATATCCACAAATCAACTACACAGTTGTATTTTAGTAAGTCAGGAAGTATCAGGCATTATGTGCTGGGACAAATATCTGACCAAATATTTTTTGACATGTATTCGACTACAAAAATGAGGAGAGAGAGAGAGACACATCGTAAGTCAAAGCACATTTTCTCATAGGAACAATGTTATAAATAGAGGTTACATCCCTGACTGGCCAGATAATACATTTTAACAAAAAAATGACCCGCATACTATACTCATGCAAACATTTATTTAACTCTTTACACTAAGCCAGTTGATTTCAGGGCTTCGTCGCCACGATGGTTACGTGCATATTACTCAGGCACCATAAAAGTCATCTACCTGGCTGGTTTAAAAGTTCATTGGCTTTTCAATGAATTCACAGCTTAGGTTACGTTTTTGGAGTCCAATGCTCTTATCAGATATTAAGTGCAATTACATTCTAAAAAATAAAAGTTACATGCATAAAAAAATTGGCTGAAGCATGGGGGGAAGCGCCCCCCAGCACACAAAGAAATTAAAGCCCTGAATTCCTGTTTTTGACAAATAAAGCAGCCTGTTACAGAATACATGGTTCACTAAAGAAACAGGATTAAGTAGTGAGATTTTGTAACCATTACCCCTTTACGGTCCGACATTACAATTTTCACTTTCCAGGCCGATGTCGGAACCTGTCCAACATCAAAAAGACGTAATGCACTTGTCTCTAGTCATTTTTTCTATGGAAAAAGCTGAGAAAACCTTCCAATGGCCAAGTGAGACCGATAGGAGCCAGAAGAAAAAAAGAAAAAGCGGCCGTGTGTCATAGCCCCCTATACTACAGAGATAACACTGACATAAACAAAGGTGGTAGCTGCTTCTGCATCCAGCGCTAAAAGAATCAGACATTTGCAGAGCTTTTTGAGAGGTTATAGTAAAAATAAATGACTTGGATCACATCAGAGGAGTTTGGTGATAAAACGAGTGATCAGTATTCGCATCTATAAAGAGGTAGAGCAATGGTGTGCATGCTATGCTCAATCCTAAACCATGGAGACACCTTGAGGTGAAACAGTGTAAAGTCTCTTGTACCTGACTACTTACTGTCAGTTCTTCCTCCTCATCTGCTTTCCATTCACATTCTTCATCAGTTGGTTCATAAGCAGCATTGATGATTTCACTTCTCTGAAAGTAACAAGGGAAGCCATTCGTTTTACTTTGATACCAACACGGCAATAATGCATTGTACATTACAATAGCTAATCCTATAAAATGTAAATGCTGCATGCATGCAATTGTTTTACACAGTTCACCAACTCCACCATTATATCATTTTAGGTCAGGAAAGTACACAATGTAATATTTCCAACCAGCTGGTTTAACAGTTTGTTATTGAATCAGCCATGCCTGTCAGCCACTGAACTGTACTGTTAGGGTTTACACTCCACACAAGGGACATAAATCTATTGTGCACAGTGGAGTTTACACTTGGGTACAAACCTCAACCCCACCATTAATACAATGCATCAGGTACTCTGAATCATTACACCCCTTCTTGTCACCTTACCTTGTCAAAGAGGGGCTGGTAGAGTGATGCATACTTTCTTTCCAACTCGTGTACTTCTTCATAGAACTTGGCTTCGATGTGGGCACACTTTACTTGGAGGTTCTTCAATGCATTAACACGTCTCTTCACCACCTTTGGCAAGCTGAAAAATGAAGTCAGAATCCATTAGACTTTATACATATAACGAGACACAGAAAAAGCAAAAAGCAAGAAGAGGTTGAACGAAATGTAAAACATAGCAAGCGCTCCAACCAAATTCAGTTTTTAGCTGCAAAGTGAACATGTGAGCAATGTGGATTTAATCTGCATATATCAAACGTTTCAGGACATCAAGCTTGATATGTGAATGGTATTATGAACAAGAATAGTTTTACTGTACTCCAGATAAAGATTGATTTATTTTGGGGCAAAACAAGCCCTTTTAAATATTCAATATTGAGGGGGGGGGTACATTTAAATCAGAGGTTGGAACCTCGAGGTTGTAATGTTAAAGTTTCACAAGCCTGAGAAGTTTGCACCATGAACATTAACAATGCATGCATCTGCATCCCAGAACATACCGATGGGTACTTCGTAGTTTTAAAACACTGCTTTACCCATAAACTGCCCTGGGCCTTAACAGGTCTTGTGGTTTTCCATGCTCTAAAAAGGCAGAGAATATCATTTGTTAAAAATCACTCTGGGCTTTAGTTTCAGTGTTTGAAAATTACATCTTATTTTAAAAGCAAGGTCAGTTTCCCCGGTAGTTCTGTCAAGCAAAACGTTAAGTCAGAATGACAATGCAAGGACAACTTGTTTATCAAAGAAAAAACATGTTCCTGCAATCCAGTAGTTGCGTTACAAGCGCAATGACATTTGGTCCTGCTGTACTTACTGGCAAATCTTTAAACTACTTAGAAAAGCCGTTAATAACCACCACATGAGGTCTCTTTGCACACACTTTGTTTTGGCAGGGGGCGTGAAGACACACTAGCGATACTCAGTTCACCCTTCAAAACTATGTCCAAACATACAACTGTACTTTAATTTATACTACATTCAAGTGCTAAACTAAAACTACTTTGCATTCTAAAGTATCGCTGTCAAACTGTCGCCAACAAGTTGTCACTGGCCTGCGAATGAGATTATGAATCTGAAATTGCTGACTGCCAGTCTTGCAATAGTTCCTGGTGAACTACACTACTTATTACTGCTTTAACTTTATAACGGGGACAGAAATAAGATTTCCTTTGCATAGCAGTCCGATCTAGTCTACTGTTGTCTAGAAATAAATTCTGACACTATATTGGTTACTTTTTTTGCAATATTTTATTATGATGCAATACCAGCAGCCTTTATTTTGTAAACATACTTTATAATTTCAAAGTAAAGCCCAAACTAAACGCGCGAGTTCATACTGAGAAACACTTTGCAACCTTGCGATCAAATTGACAGCAATTACAGGTTGGGGGAGGAGGGCTGCATGCCATCACATCAAGAGTTATAGATGTGACCCTGAACAGCGCTGCTTGAATGCGGTTCACTGTTCACTTGGACAGATTAATTACACCAGCCCATATCAAGCAAGAAAAAAAAAAAAAAAAAAAAAAACACAACACCACACAGGACTGTAACCGCTTCGTTCCTCCAGTCAAATCATAGCAAAAAAAGTTAGTAGAGGCAATCACCTGCCAAGAGAGGTTCATCCATCACTATACTATACTACACTACATCAACAAGGATACCAAACTGGCATTTTATAAGAGGAGACCAGGAGAGAACACTTACACAATCTCAGTTAGAAAAAGCACATTATTCTCCAGGAACTGAAGCAATTTTGCTTTTCACACGATGTGCTGTAAAGACTTCCTGTGTTTCTCCTGCCAGATGGCATTACACATTCACTGGTAAGCTCCAAGAACCACCACTGCCAGCAGATGGCACAACAGTTAATTTTCAAAATTCTGAATGAAAAGTGTGATAACCATGAACACTAGTTATGCTGAATTAAACAGGCACCACAGTGCACAGAAGTGTGTACAATGGGTTACCTGCCCTCCCCATTTTGCATACAATTCCATGAATAAATTCTGTTGTATTTCTACCCCACTGCAAAAAGGGTAGCATGAATAGGAAATGTCAGAAAACCAGTTGGTTTGTTACCTTTCCATGTAGCCAGAAGGGGACCCAACAAGCCCATCCAGTCTTTCCTGCAGGGCTGCGAGAATCTGTGGGTTCTGCATCATCTGAACAGTTAGCTGACGGGCTGAAACCAGAACACAAATACACTCAAGTTAGCTTGCAGCTGGGAAAGCACATTACATGTATCAGAGTAATCCCTTTATTTTTTACAAGCAAGGAGGAGGAAAATCCAAATGCTGCAGCCTTATGATAAGGCAACATATTAGGAGATGAAAATGAGAATAAAAAAAAAAAAGAAGAAGTCAGGAATCTGGGATCCACTGCCATGTTGGAACCCAAACTGAAGTTAAGATTCAGATTACCAAATAAGTGAACTTTAACCCTTTGCAGTCCATTTATTCAGCGCTTGTCAGGCGCGTCAGGTCCAATTTATTTTCACACATGCCATTTAACACCATTCCCCCCTCCCTCTGCCCAGAGTAAAACAGGTTTAAAATGCATTGAATCGCAAAAGGACACTCAGTACTGTATCTCCAACCAAGCCCCACCCCTTGTCACTGCATTTCACATTCCACTTTATAGACATGCATACTGATAAATCCTCTCCTAATCACTCATTTTATCACCTCTCTTCAATAATCCGATCCAAGTCATTATTTTATTACTATAACATCTCCAAAAAGCTCTGCAAATGTCTGACGTTCTTTGAGCACTGTACGCAGAAGCAACTACCTCCTTTGTTATGTCTGTTTTATCTCTGTAGTGGACACGCCCCTTTTTTTGGGTTTTCACTCGGCCATTGAAAGGTTTTCTCTGCTTTGTCGGAGAAAAAAAACGACTAGATGCCTGTGCTTTACATTTTTTTGATGATGTCGGACATGGTCCGACATTAGACTGGAAAGGGAAAATTGTAATGTCGGACCTGGTCTGACATTGGACTGCAAACTGTTAACTGTTGGTTTCACAAACCCAGAGTGAGCAAAACCGCACCTACCAAGCAAAATTAGGTAAAAAATTTTTTGACACATCAGGATGGTAAAATAGGGTCTGTGAAACCTGATGCAAGCATCCAGTCAAATAAAAGAAAGTGATGTCAAATATATACTTTAGTTTCAAGTGAAATCTATTTTACAGTGCTCAAGGGCTAATAAATGTTGTACAGTGTTTTTTCTTTTGGATCTTGAATACAACTTTTTTTTTTTCACATCAGAAAGTCACTTCCTGTTAATTGTTAAAGGTCAAAAAAGAACTACCGTAAAAACTTTAAATAAAACACCCCTGCATTTATTTGCCACTAGCCATGGCGCCTATTGGTCTATTAGTCTCAGCGTTTATTATGCAAGATGACTAACATCTGCAAATACTTCAGATGCAATTATGAAAAAGCTGCCTGCACACAACTTTATAGAAACAAAATAAGTAAATTATAACATTCCAGCAACGGCATTAAAGGTTGTGTCAGTGGATAATAACAATTTGTAATGCAATAAACAGTAAAATCCACTAAAGACAGCCCTGTAAATATTAGAACATAAGCATGTTTTAAGGTAAACTTGCAGCACAATAAAAATACAATTAAAATTAATTAAAAAAAGTAATAAGTATCATCTTTAACACATATTACATTTATTGTTCACCCTCAAAACATGTACATTGGTATGCCTTGACAATCGACGAAAACTAACCAGCAACGAATCTTCACTGTAAAATAGTTCTAATAAAAACAAACACTAAATTGCTTATTTTCATGCAAGTAATAGAAAAATGTTTTTAAAAACTTAACAGGGTCCGTGTACAACTTAAAAAAACCAAAACAAAAAAAACAGTAATGTTCCGTTAAGTTTAAAATGCCCGCTTTATTTTTCACACTTCTACAGGAATCAAATGTCTGGCAACTTCTGTTTTTCACACAATGCGGAGAACATGGCCTTCCAACGCCTTAACCTCTTGATTCATAATCAGGGGTTCACATGCGGACCAATAAAAAATTGTGGACTTGGTTATTCTTGTACAAGACAAGCGTACTGTCAATATATTTAACATGAAAGCATTTCTAATAAAAGGCAGAGATGGTGCTCACCACACCATAACTGTTTAATTCACAGTACTTATTTGTGGAAACAGCAACTTGCCAAGACCACCGTCTGCAAGCCCCCCCCCCCCCCCCCCCCCCCCCCGATCTAGCATTACAAATTCTGTGAAAGACTTAAACCCCCCCCCCCCCCCGCCCCCCCCCCCCCCCCACCCCCCCCCCCCCCCCCCCCCCCCCCCCCCTCCCCTCCCCCCCCCCCCCCCCCCCCCCCCCCCCCCCCCGATCGACAAATTCTGTGAAAGACTTAAATGCTGGATAATGAATTGCTACTCATTAAAAGCCACAATTAAATAATTTCCTCTGCTCTTTACATGGAAAGGCCTTCAGGGACCACTGAAGAGACCATTTTTAGGACCCCAATACTGGCTCAGCACTTACTGTGCACCCCATCCCTGTGGAATGAAGTGTAGTGAACATTGAATTTAGAAAATGTACTTTAAAAATCATGCAGAATTATCCAACACTGTCCAGATGTACCAATTCTTATTTGGAAAGATGTTTGTCTTCAGTCAATGTAATTGAAAGACTCTTGAATACACCAAGGGTTTTGCATAAGCCCTTTTCTCAAGCAATCCAATCCCATGTGCACAGTCTTAACATTTAACCCCAAGTAGTTCTGTCTGTGCCCCGAAATAAATGGCAGCAGCTTCTTTATAAAAAGCAGCATACAGGAAAGCACCATAAACATGTAAATCACATGAAAATATATTTTACAGCACTGCCTATAGATGAAGAATATACATAGTGTTCGCACTAGGCCACACCAATGCCCCTCTGAAATAAAAAAAAAAGTCCCGCCAAATCTCTTAATGTGGCCGTGTGTCCCCCTTCCCAGACCAGACACAAAACCAACATAGGCTAATCTTGTTTGTTTACACTTGCGTTTTCATAATAACTCCCATGCCGCATGTTGGAAAACATGGATCAAGACTCGATTACCAGTAGGCTACGCATGTGGACTGGCAGAGCTATACCGGTGTTCTTTTCTGAAAAGAGACTAATATTGCAGATATCAGACTGTTGGTTCAAATTGCATGTGCTACTAACAATTGATAGAGACCTTGCGTTTACAAGCTTCTTGCCCAGCATTGACTGCAAGCTAACAAGATAACAATGCTGTGGACCAAAGGGGCCAGGCTCTAAGACTTTTGGAATGCAAAGTATAAAGGGCTCTCAGGGACTGCCGTTGGACCCAGAGGTTCTCAGGGAGAAAAGGAGATAACGCCACAGGACTCAAAGGGTCTCAAGCAAAACGGAGAAATACGAACAAGGAAGATGACAAAAACTAGATGTATGTACCTTTTGGGGCACCAGGGGTCTGAAGAATGCACAGAGTTCAGAGGTTGTCACACTAGACTACACACACACACAAAATTAAATACGTATAGTATATGGTAACAGAATAATGTGTTGTACCTTTGCTATTGGTTAAATGTCAGAGAAAGAGGAGGTGGACCATCTCTACAGAAGGATATTTAATGTCATGCAAAAATTGTATGAACGAATATTCTGTTTGTCCTGTACCTGGGACCAGACTCCCTGCATATTTCAAAAAACCTAACAACTGATTGAAGAAAAGGACTCTGTGCATTTTCTTGAATCTACTTACTCCCCATCCTTTTTTTTTTTTTTTTTTTAAGTTACATCACCGCATTACTCTCCAGTCCAGTAGAAAGCACACACACCCCCCCGGTTACAGTCAGTTTCACAGTAAAGCCTGGGCAACAATATCAGGCTTGTTAACAACATGGCCCGGCACAAATACAACTTTATATCCCCGTTACACCCAACCATTACTTCTGGAAGAATAAGCAATCCGCTTCGGCAGTGACTGTAGAAAAGTAGGCTATTATATTTGTGCTTAAATACTGGGAAATTCATGCGCTGTAAGCTTCGTTTGGAGATATGGCATGACCTAGCAAGTGAATGGGAGAAATGTGTACTTCTGTGTACTACAGTACAGTTTATAGACAAATTGCAGTATTTGTGAAACAAAAACCCGATTAAAAAAAAAAAAAGTAGCCAACGGTAACGTTATAAAATATGTGAAATTTGTCTGACGACAAAATGCTAAAATTCAGGGTCAAAATAATTCAGTATGTGTTAAGCACCAATTGTCTCTCTGCCATTTCGCCAGTAGGCCTATAAAGGAATGATTTAAAAAAAAAAAAAAAAACATTATATATATACACACACACATACACACACACACACACACAACTGTACCAGTCAAAAGTTTGAGTACACCTGCTTGAAACTAGGTTTTTCATTAATATCTATGCTTTTAACTGTATAAAATTGTCTATAAACACTTAATATTTCATTATATGACATGTGTACTTATATAAACTGATAATCACAAGTGAATTGCATTCAAAAATGTAGTTTTTAAATGAAAATGTAAATCTTGTTAATTTCAATGAAATGGTCACCCAACAAGGGAATTTCACTCTTAAGCCCAAGTCAGTTAAAAGTCTGAAAGGTGTAGAACAGTGTTAGAACACTGGCCTAAGTATAAAAGTGTCTTTGTTAGATGTTCTCCGAGTTAACTAGCATGCTACCTAATTAACCTTTTGTCACCAATTATTGTTAACAGGCGAGGGTCCGTGATTACTATAAATATAGGTAGCATACACACAAGTTTGTCATTCCTCAATGCAAGGGAGCAGAAAATGGCAAAATACGCTCAGTTAAGCACTACTTTAAGAAACGAAGGTCAATCTTTAAGACAAATCGCAAGAAGTTTGCAAGTGTCTGTAACTGCTGTGGCCAAGACCAAACGATTTGAAAAAACTGGCTCCCATGAGGACTGAACAAGGTCAGGCAGGCCAAGGGTGACCTCAGAATCAGAGAACAAGTTCATTCGAGTCAAGTCTGCGAAACTAGGGATTAACTGCCCCTGAAATACAAGCTCGGCTAAATGCCACGTTAACATATCAACATCAACGTGTGTTGTAAAAATCAAAGCAAAAATTGTTTTTAAAACTGTCCAGAATATTTACTTGGGGCAGAGAAGAATAAAAAATGTCAAGAAGAAAAAAAAAAAAAAAAAAAAAAAAAAAAAAAAAACACGAAAAACATTTGATATGGAAATTGTCAAAATAAAAAGGGGCAGCTAGAAGGTAAGAATTTACCAGTCAGGACAATAACATTTAAATACTACTATTAAAACTGTATCTGTTGGTAATGTGGTTTCTTCTAACTAAAAGCCTGGTCTTTAATTTTGTTTCCTGTGTGCATTGTGCCTGCAAATCGATATTTCTTTTTTTCAATGATCCAATTAAAGTTTACTGCAACTTAAACCAGTAGTTCTTATTTCAAAATACAGAACGTATGGCCAATCAGAAACTGAAATATTGGCATGCGGTCTAATTTGACAAACCGTTACATCCAATGTGAGTGCAAGACAAGAGTTTAGTTTTCAATCCAGTGAAAAAATGTTGGCTCAATACAAGTACATTACTAGCAAAAGGCAATCAAGACTGAATACTGTCAGAGAGTAAAAATGCCAACAATGTCTTGCGACTGAAGCTCTCTCCAATTTCCCTGCCATCAACAGTGATTTGTGTTGCAACAAGCAGGGACATCCATCACACTGATACTAAGTAAGCGTTTTATTATTATTTTTTAATTCGCATCAGTACAGTACGTTTTAGTCACCAAGAATTTAAAATCAGACTGGCAGCTACTAACAAGGGATAGTTTTGAGCCTTTCAGTTAACAGTATTTTTATTACCAAATGGATCCTCTGGGCGTGCAGTCTTATTCCCGGTACCTCTAGTTAAAACTCTCATATAATGCTTTCTTTTTAAAGTCTCAACACAGTTGTATCAAATCTGCATGTTTTGGCATGCGCGCTAAAGGAGAGACAGACAGTGTGCTGCCACGTTTGTAGCCTACTTTAAAATTAGTGCCTTTAAGTAGATGACACTGGCTGCAACTCCATTGTCGTTTTGTATACACAAATAAGCCTACTTGGTTTGGAAAACGTCATGAACGATACAAGCAACTTCTTACAATACTTTAGTTAAATGAGTAGTACACAACAAAATATGAACGCTCATTAATTTCAACAAACGACAACTTTAATGAAAAATATTGTAGCCTACTTCAAATCGGAACATTAGCGTGCTATATCATATTAAACCAAAATAAAAAAATAAATTAAAAAAACCAATCTGGTTCTCTCTTGCCTTTTCAATAAATACAATTTAATTAATAGAGAATAAAAACATACTAAGATAACTACCTAGCCTAAGTTTAATTAAATTGTTTTTGTAATTACCAGTAGCTTCTGTTGCATAGACATCGCCGATATATAGTGCAGACCATGGATCAAACCAAGTCCTATGAATGCCGTTTAATGTTTAAAAAAAAAAAAAAAAAACACACATTTAAAATGTAAAACCATAAAAAAAAAAAAAAAAAAAAAAAAAAAAAAAACACATCTATACAGGCTTTAAAGAAAGAAAAAAAATTACTTGTCCTGCAGTTGCCTTTAAATAATTTTTTCTGGACGTACTACTACTTTGTACAGTATGTAGAATACGTGAGTGTAAACATCTAACACTAGTACATACAATACCCTTTCAAATAAACTTGTTATGATTTGGAATGTGTGGTTCTTTGGGACGGTATTATTGTCATTGCTTGTGCCCCGGCACCTCTTTCTACGAAATAGTAAAAAATTTATTAATTAATGGAACACAGAAGTTTCCAAATGGTTCAGCTTTTATTGGTACGTCACAATAATATAAAATGTAACTTACTAAAGCATATTTTTCAACAATGTCTTGCACATCTAACAGCTGTAAAGTTACAAAAAAATACATATTTTTGTGCACCGATTTTTTTTATAACACGTTGACAGACAAAGCAAAGCACAAAAGTCTACAACAGTTTTCCGTTACTATATATTATGGGTTTAATGCATAACTTTACTCCACGGAAAGTGTGACGTAAATGTGCTGTTGCACTGGGATATAGGATTCGATTCACCGAATCCCAAGTATTCGGCCGAATCCGAACCCAGCTCAAAAAGTAGGTAATTCGGGCAGAATCCGAAACCGAATCCTAGATTCTGTGCATCCATGATTGCAATTTCTTATCACGGAATAGTCCTATGTCATTTCTGAGTGACTGAGGCTACATTGATTTTAATTAATTAGTAATTACAATAAAATGATGCTGTTTCCAACAACTAAAAGGCTGTTTGGAGGGACTATTTTTATCCAAAAGTACAATACTGTAACTTGTACAATTGTATCCATCATACGCGCCAAGGTTTGTTCGTTTTCTTGTATCATTATTGTACAGACCTTTTTTCTGTTTTCATATTATGACTCTCTCAGATAGGGGTACGGATTGGACATTTTTTGGAAAGGGGTATGCAGCTTAAAAAGATTGAAAACCCCTGTTGTAAAGTGATTTGGTACAATGAATATCCAATACTCAGTGATACACCAGCATCACTGTGACATGTCCCAATATCTTCATCAAAAGTGGGTATTGTAGAGACACCTTGGTTGTTTCCACGGCTTTAGTTTTATTTTTTGTTCTTCAGAAACAAAAAGGTTAGTAAACTCTGTCTGACTATTTAAAACAAACAAAAATAAGAAATGGTGGTCGGTTCTGAATCAAACATACTGACCCCCTCACTGAAGAAAATGTCCCCCTAAAATTGAGAGGGGGCCACATTTACCCTCAGTCTGTAGTCCTGGAGCTAACACTGACACACACTCAAAGTTTGGTTTATTGACAAACAGTCTAGAAATGTATTCCAAGGCAAGTCCTGTCCAAAAACATCCAATTTCTTACCTTTGCTGTTGACATCCTCGCCAGTTTCTTCTTCTTCCACTTCCTCAACATCCTCCATGTCTGCTTGGTCCATCTCAGCCTGATCTTTGCTGCAAGAAAAACACACAAACATACTGTATCCAACATATTATCACACCTCAAAAGATCTTCTTACAAAAAACAATTTACTCCAGGTTGGTCGATAAAACAATTTCACCGGCAACCCGCCCTGTGCTGTTAGGAAGTATGTCTACACAGAGGAGTAACTGGACCCAGACTGGACACCCTGCTTGAGATGCTGAGGCACATCTCATTCACACTATCCTGTGTAAACAGTTATTTAAAAACTTTTCAAAGCTGTTAAATAGAAGATGGAAGTTGCAATGGTCAATGGTACTATTTTGCCTATCCTATCTTACAAAGCGAATATTTAAAATGGACTGCCAACACGTTTCCTAGGAAATGCTGGTCACCAAGTAGATTACTGGCACCAGTGTCAAGAGGAATCTCCCCTGAGAGTGTGGTCAGCGCCACATGCAGCTTCTGATAAATTCAAAAACATAAGTCTGCACTGTAAACATTCACAACACCTAAATATATTATTTGTATTGACTGTGCTGCCCATCACTATCAACACTTTTGTACTCGAACATTCCCCAAATGAAGGAAAAAGAAAAACCTCACCATAAACTTAAAGCTTACATGTCAACCCATCACTTAATCGAAAGAAAAGATCTTCAGCCAAGTTTCTAAATCCAAATGCCTACAAAGTTGGCAAGATGGGAGATTCTGACAGTGGACAGAATCCAGAACTGCAGTGCATCACACAACACTGCACCTATGTATTATATTTTGATTACAGTACTAAGAGGATGAGTAACTACACGAAAATTGCAAAGTCCCCCAAAACATTCCCACGCAGTTTACTGCTGGAGACCATCAATATAATCTAATCAGACATAAGAAACCAACATAAAACTGATTATGAATAAAACATAGCAATGGATGAGTCTAAAACCACACTGGCACGTCAGTGTATGGGGGGGTGGGGGCACTTACTTGTCAATGTCTGCCATCTTGTTTTGGTTTGCTGAATTCCTAAGGAGAAAAAAAAAAAAAAAAAAAAAAAAAACACACATTATAAAATGAATTTACAAACAAGGTACCTAATCCACAAGACAAATATACAAACTTCCATGCAATCCTCTTCTATACAGAGATCTTTAACAATCCACGCGGGGGGGGGGGGCAGCCAAACTTTCTTAGCAGAGCATTCTAAATACTGTCTTTCCATTTATACACCAACAAGTTTCACTGGGGGCTTTAACAGGAGTCTGCCAGAGCAATTGGGCCACACCCCAGTATTGACCTGTAGATAAAATATCCTAATTCTGCTGCATATGCTGCAGTGGTTTTCATCTTTCTGATCCTGAGCTGTCGACTTTCCAGCACCTAAAAGTTGTATCTGGTTGCATCTCAGGATGACCCGTTTGTTTTATTTAAAGTGACCATTCAATACAACATATTTGACGGACTTCATATTTTACTAAATCTGAACAGCCACTTCAGATGTTCTCATTTAAGTTTGAAGGGGAATCTAATGATTTCATTCAAAATTTGCTTTGCAGATTCTATTTTTCTAGGTCATTATCCTGCCTTAAATGTTATATGGTACCAGGGTTGTTGACCTGCATTCAGAGGCACCGGAAGGACTGCACAAGTGGGGGGGCCAAATGAAAAATTTCTGAGGGAGTGAACTACCACGTCATAACAGCTACCTGCTGCAGTGTCACTTCGAAACATCACTGATCAGCACTCACTACTACTCAATTAAATTCACTACTACACAATACTATATTTAACCAAAGTAATTTTCAAAGCAAATCAAGCATTAAACATATTGTAAAGGTAACGTACAGTAACGTAGAAGTCTGGGTGGCTTAGTTCATTGTTTAATCAGCTAGCCTTCTGTCTTGTCGGTAGGTGGTGTAATTTTCAGCATTTACAGAACACTCAGAAAATGCAGAACTAGTGGGAACTATATACATGCAACAAAAGCTTAAAATGTTCAGCAGTCCAATTCAGTCAATCCCATTTTCCAAAAAAGCTATTCCTAGCATAGCATGTCTGTCCGCAGATGTTTTTCAGGTCTAACCCCATTCTTAACAGCATGTCTTATTGTGTTAACAAGAGATATCGCATCGGTCTTCGAACAATCATATAGTCCAACGCACTCTTCCGCAACCTTGTATGTATCATTAACGTAACGGATGGCACACACAAGCTGTTCATGACCACTTACATCCATGGTTTCAGCAATAATTACAGAAAATATTTGACCGTTTGACATCCTTCGTTAGTTTGGAAAAGGCCTGGCGGTACATTTCTACAATCTGCTCACTGATAGGATCATGTGAATTATAGTGGCACTTCTTACTCAGCCATTGCTCCATTTATTTCTTGTTTGTCGAAACAGCTTGTGTAGCTTCTGCAAGTTGATTTGATCATCTGAATGACCCCTAACTGCCAGCCCTTGTCTCATAAGATACTGGATACATTTCAGTTGCTCTAAAATACACGAGCGATTTGTAGTTTGCTCTGCTTCTTTCTGTTGTTGCAGCTGAACATCCACATTCATGTTACAAGTGTAAGCGTGAACTTTATAAACTGATTCCCTGTGATAATTCGATTTCTCCTGGTCATTCAGTCTAGCGGAACAATCCTTCCAATTATTCATGCCAAGTGAAATAAACGCATCATCCCCACATTTCAAAATGTTTGTATGCTCTCAGTGCAGCGATTGGCTTATAAAAATTCCTCAAATCCATCTCTACACATTGAGGTAAGTATAGGCCTACTTCAATACCGTTAGTTAGCTCGGCTTGCGTATTTTGAAAAAAAAAAATGCGGGAAAAGCAACAATCCGAACGTATAGCATCGTGAAGTTTGTCATATAGGATTTATTAAAACGCTTAATTTGTGGAAGTATATGACTTATCTGTGTCACTGTTTTGGAACAGCGATGAGATAAGTGCATTTTATTTTTTTGCTCTCACTGTAAAAAGTGGGTGAGCAGGGCCCCCCCTGTTTTAAAATTGCGTGGGCAGTGGCCTGTTGGCCCACCCATCTCCGGCGCCTATGCCTTCATTACACTTCTTTCCTCCAATACTTCACTGTACAGTAGAAATTACAGACAGATGTTTGGAAACAAGAGGGTACATATCAAAGGTCAACCCCTCATCCTTCCAAGCTACCAAGGTGTGAAATGAATTGAAAATCAGTTACATTCAGGTAGATGTAAAATAAATAAATAAAAACAAACCAAGACCCATGTTCTCCCTTGCAATGACTCAACTACTTTGACAACAAAATTATCAGTTTGAATCCAAACCTATTTATATTACTCAACGTTTGGGAATTCAACACAGCTCCTATTCTAAAATGTGTTCAGGACTTTCACAATTTAAAAAAAAAAAAAAAAAAAAAACTTGTTAAATGGCATTACTGAGCAAGCATGGGTATATTTTAAATGCAACATTGCACTTACTTTATAAACAACACTGACTACCGCAAATTAAATTCACACACAAGCCTTTTTTTATATTAATGAACA
Source organism: Polyodon spathula (assembly GCF_017654505.1). Taxonomy (NCBI): domain Eukaryota; kingdom Metazoa; phylum Chordata; class Actinopteri; order Acipenseriformes; family Polyodontidae; genus Polyodon; species Polyodon spathula. The sequence continues at coordinate 46,628,407 of NC_054541.1, read as the reverse complement.
GGTTATAAAAACTGAAGCAGCCATTTTAAAGTTCAGTCAGACCTGTTTAACCTGTGATAAATCAATCACATTTCAGAATTTGTTCCCATTATCTGAAGGTTTATTTAAAACAAATCCTTTGCAAACTAAATATTCTAATCTTGCATGCCTGTGTTTTGGCTTTTTTGTTAATCAAAAGGAATCTATTAACCTTTAGCCCTGAAAAAGGAAACAAAGCTAGTTAAAAGCTAGGAGAGACCCTGTATCCCACAAACATGTGCTAGCAACCTAGGAATCACTGGAAAAACGATCTCCAAAATTTCTCACAGGGCATGAAAGCAACCTGTGCAATCCCTCCCTACAACTAACCAATGCGTCAATCAGGACAGGCTGCAGGGTTTGCAAAAAACCGAGTCCACAGACATATGCAAAATACTGTGACAAGCAACAGACATTCTACAGTAGCCCAGATAACATTGGACAAGACGCACCTGTTTCCAGTCCAAAGAAATGAGCCAAGACTGAGCATTGTGGACTTTAGTAATATATCACTACAATGCTGGCAAGTCAATGCATAGAGTTGCTTATCCCCTGGCATGCTAGTTATCCTCAGTAAGGGGTTCAAGGTTTTAACATCTTTACAGGAGATGCCACTGAACTGATGTTCATTTCAAATCAGTTCACCAATTGCAGACACATCTTCCAGTTAACTGTCCTCTTGTAGCTCCAACAGTGTCTTGGGGTGAAAGGGGATTAAGTATGAAAGTATTCGATCTTTAAAAACAGTTAAACTCCTGCTTGTGTGACAGTATGTCACTTTACAAAAGATAAAAACACATTCAGGGGGCACCCAAGTGGCGCACCCAGTAAAAGCACTCCGCATGGAGTGCAGGACATGCCCTATAGCCTGGAGGTCGTTTGTTCTGGTCCAGGCTATTCCACTGCCGACTGTGAATGGGCGTTCCCAGGGGGCGGCACACAATTGGACGAGTGCCGCCCGGGGTGGGGAGTGCTTAGGTCAGCGAGGGTGTCCTCAGCTCACCACGCACCAGCAACCCCTGTAGACCGGGCGCCTGCAAGCGGCCCAGAGCTGTGTGGTCCTTCGACGCGGTAGCTGAGATAGCTGTATGGCAGGCCTGCAGAGTAAAGAGAAGCAAACTGCTGACGACACACGTTTCGGAGGACATCTACGTTTGCTCTCTCAAGTCAGTACAAGGGTTGCCGCAGTGAGCCAGGCTTAACCCTTTGCGATCCAATGTCAGACCAGGTCCAACATTACAATATTCCCTTTCCAGTCCGACGTCCAACATCATAAAGACGTAAAGCACAGGTTTCTAGTCATTTTTTTTCTCCAGAAAAATCAGAGAAAACCTTTCAATGGCCGAGTGAGACCGATAGGAGCCGCGAGAAAAAGAAAAAAAAACACGACGTACCTCTTAGCCCTATGCACTAGAGAACCCGGACATAACAAAGGAGGTAGCTGCTTCTGCATCCAGTGCTGAAAGAATATCATGGACATTTGCGGAGCTTTCAGGGAGATGTTATAGTAATAAAATAATGACTTGGACCGCATTATTGAGGAGTTTGGTGATAAAAGGCGTGATCAGGAAAGGACTTATCAGTATGCACAGCTATAAAGTGGTATGTGAAATACAGCAAACAAGGGGTGGGGCTTAGCCGGAGATACAGTACTGAGTGTCCTTTTGCGATTCAATGCCTTTTAAACCTGTTTTATTCTGAAAAAAATATTTTAAACAGCATGTTTGAAAATAAATTGGACCTGACGCGCTGAATAAATGGACTACAAAAGGGTTAAAATTGGAGAAATTGGGTTAAAAAATGCCAGTTCCAAATTAAAAAAAAAAAAAAAAACCCACACCATTCAAGCTACATCTACAGTATCAATCACAGGGGTAATGATTTCAAAACACCCTTTGTCATAGCTGACAGTTCAGCCATCAGTGCTGTGCAAGAATCCCAGAAATAGTGCCAGGTTAGGTTTAACCGTTCTCTGAAGGCAAAATTAGGTTAATAATTAGAGTTTAAAAATACTCCAACATTTAAAACTCGACTTGGAATATCCAACCACAAGAAGTGAAATGAATTAAATTCCAAAAAGCTAAACAAAATTAACTCTGCTCAAATCAAATGGCAAGACGCCAAAAACCTCTGTAGCAGTCACGACACACTTGCTGTTTACGTCAAGTTTTAAATCAAAGCCATCAACCACTGGGTTGCATCTCTATCTGGCTGATCCACCAGCAACAGAATGAATCAGGCCCAACCAATCTAGTCACCTTGTGTTGGCAGGATTGCGATTTACGTTGAACAATTTGTTTATAGTGTGGAGGTTGGAAAAATGTACGTGACCTTCAGCTCAAACGTCGTACGTTTAGCTTATGTAGATATAACCATAGCATTCTCTGCTTTACTTTAATGCTCACTTACTATTGGCAAGTAAGGCAACCAGACAGTAGGGCTGCAACAATAACTGATAATACCAATAAATCACGATTTTTTTTTTTTTTTGCAGAGAATTATTGTGTTGAAAAATTATCGATAATCATAATTATCACGTGACCCAATGAAGCAGGAACGGCTCTGCATCGAGCAGTAAGCGGCATTGAACTGTCTGCGTGAGGTGTAAAGCATGGTCTGTGTGAGCACTTTGCACATTGGGAAGGTACAGTAAATACTGATATTAAACAATATGCTATGGTTTTTAGCTTACATCAAGGTTTCATTTTGATAAGTTGTACACTGGCAAAGCATACCCGTCCCCCCGTCCCCGTGATTATTTTCATATCACTGCAGTTAAGTAAACGCTTGTGAATGCAAGGGGCAATTATGACATGGTGGTATCATGAGAAAAAAAACATTCACAGCAAGCCTAAAGCAGGTTTAACATACTACAGGGGGTGTTACTAAAATATTTACTCAGCAACAGCTGCACCAAAGCTGCAACTTAATGCTGTACCACCTAACCTTCACTTCTGTGAAACACATAACGTGGAAATCCCTGCCTAAAACAGCATCATCACAATAAATTGATTTACTTACCACAACATGCATACCCGCTATAGGTCAATCTGGTCATTACTCCAACGTTGCGTTTAACATCATATATATATATATATATATATATATATATATAAACGTTATTATAATATTGTTAAATATTAAATATTTGTAAGAGTTCATTTTGAAACTCCAAAGTGTAAACTGCATACAGTCAGTTTTCTTCAATGTGCACATTATATACAGGCTGTCTGCCAGGAATACCAGCCTGTCGTCCTGCTCTGGATTTAAGGCAACACACTTGTTTGTTTGTTTACATCAAATATACAGAGAGGCTACTTACAACGCATTTCCAAAACTGATTCGCTGATAGGATGGGACCAGCAAATAACACTAGCAGGAATAGAAGAGCATGCCCACTGCAAGACTGGCAGAAATACTGTAAATAGCAAAGCAGCGCGTTTGGTGTAGTTTTGTTGATAATTTTAAATAATGTTATTAACTATGCACGTTACAAAAATGTAATTATTGAATTAATTGCCCAGTATTTATATCTATGTATATAATGAGGAATGGAATCGATCAAAAAATCGATTTGAGATTTAATCGTACAGCCTGAAGACATGCACACACAAAGACCTTGTTCAATTCTCTTAAATGGCAGCTTTGCCACTGAAGTAAACAACTGCTTCCAGGTAACATCAGCAATTTTTTTCGTTATATTAATACATTTGTGGGCACTTTAATGTAAACGTTCTCGAATTAACAAATGTTTAAATAATAAATATGTATTTTACAGGAAGACTACATCATTGACTAATATACAAATAATAAAAGGATGTGTATTTTTATACCTACGTTTGTTCTGAGCACCCACCAGAAATGTAAAACCTCTATGCATATACTGTCTAGTTTTTTTTGTTTTGTTTTTTTTTTCTAAACTCTGTGACAGACTGCCGGTTGTCATGCTGTTCAAGTATAAATTTGATATTAAGCCCTGAAATAGTCAAGTACTCAACTACTGGAAGTCCTGCATCCCAGGTTCAGCCCAGCAATGTCAGGTTAAGGTAATGAGCCAGAACAGAGAGAAAAAAATCAGCATTAACATTAAATTAATACCACACAAACAGTTGGATGGCAACAACGTGGACTGCATGATGCAAGAAACTGATTACTGCACAGTTTTCTAGAAGAGTGAATAAAAATACTAAAAAAAAAAAAGTACCCACCAGCTCAACTCCCACCCACCCTTCCATGAACACTTATCCCTGCATTGATGCAGAAAAGCACTTTAAAAAGGGCCCTCATTACTAGACTAGACTGAGACAAACAGATGAGTGGTGGTATGTTGAAATACAAAATGGGGTCTCAGTTGAAAGGTTGCTGCAAATATATAATTGAAATCAGTATATGTTTCAATACAGTGAGCGATTCTGGTGAAAATACAGGCAGCTGGACCCAGAATCCAGGAGTGTGCTGGTACAGAGTCTGCAGACTAATCTGTGGGCAGAGCTTGTCAGGTTTACATTATTATTAGCACTTTTGCCCAGTGCAGCAAGTGGCCCACAGATCAGTGTTACACAGTCTCAGTGCAGTGGTAATATCATTTCTCTATTACACAGTGCAACTTCTCTACAAAACTAAAAACTAGTCCAGGGATAATAACCTTTAGGCCCAGCCTAGACCTACTTAATCTAAAAATAAACAAGTGTCAATGTAGTCCATTTCGAGTAAGCTCTGTTTACATCTGCTCAGTTTGGTGACAGATTCACAAGGTTACACCACAGGTCCATTACCTGTATTAATGCTAAAGGCCACAGTGATGTTTCAAAACCTGTGTAGCGCAGCCTTATGATCAAACATCTGACTTGCACCATGTCATTGCTGAAGTTTAATGCATGATGCTATAGACCAGTGGTGCACAACTCCGGGCCAGTGTCCCTCCTGGTTTTTGCTCTAACCATACATAAAATGAGTTAATTGGTCCAATTAAGCTTCTAATAAAGGTCCAATAAAGTACTTCAGGTTGCAGCTGGAATAAAAACCTGCAGGAACACCTGCCCTCCTGGACCGAGTTGTGCACCAGTGTTATAGACCAATACTATCAGTCGTGAAATCATACCGATATACTATAGAAAAAAAAAAAAAAACTAATTTAAACGCCTCCTGTTAACAGAAGTATTGACCAGACGCGAGATTACTTCTTTAGCTCATGATTGTTACGCAAATTAGTGTCAGCGTTAAGCGTGACAGTGCAGGTCCAGATTCTTCGGCTAGAAATATGCAGGGTTTAGGAACATATTTAAGATTTATGTAACCGATATCTACGTTGGTTACCACATCGCTGTGAAATACTTAGTAGTTCCCTTTAAACGTATTTCCCGTCACTTTTTCCCCCAAATCTCATTCAAGTCACCACGTGCTGTATTTGCATTGGGCCCCGGGAAGACCAATATCTGCGGAAAACTGAAGGGACGTGGTCCACAACTCACTTCAAACATCAACACTGTGTAACACAGCAGGCTTAAACTAATTAATCAATCAATCAATCACTCACTCGTGACCAACAAAGCGGAACGGATATAAAACTACGCCAGTGTCTAGAAAGAAAGTATACTTCAATAACCCGTACTATTACCACATGAAATACCAAGAATAAGGACGGCAAACTGAAAAATAAAACTCCAACGGCGAGGTCCCCTGTGTGTCATAGCTTGTTTTATAGTAGGCCAGCACTCTAAATATGTTCCTGTTTCTCAACACTGACACCCTCAGTATTTATACATTCTCGTTAGCTACCGTGACAAGCAAGCAGCCATGATCTCCATTCTTCAACGTGAGCAGATACCAAAAACTTGCATCAAACCCCCTCCCCCTTAATTTACACAAATGTGTCAAAACGTCATTAAACAAACCGTACAAATAACTTTACCAAATAAATGCAGGCTAATTTCCACGCAGGGGATCGTTTGTTGTAAATTATTCGAAATCAGATATTTAATTATCTTCTGTATTGTGCATTCACTCGCATCATGGTGGAGGTGGTCACACTGCACAGTCTCAATGGCTGCTCTCTGTCACTGAACAGCGCCAACATTTTTTTTTCCCCATCAATTTTCGTACACGGTTTTCTCAAGTTCACCTTCCGCTTTTGAACCCCACGGCAGGCTAGAACAGAGCAGACCCCGCGGTCTGTAAATGTGCCGGCTAGGGATGCGGTTCGTGTATTGGAAGGCTGTTTTCTTCGCTTACCTTGTCCTGATGGAGCACCTCAGCAGCACTGCGCAGAGACACAGAATCAGAGAAAAGACTCCGCTGATGGCGGCAAAAAGAGAAGAGATCCCGCCGCTCGCGCTCATATACATCGAGCGTCAGCACGTTACTCAGTCACCAGGCAACGCGCTGTCAAGGGGAGGGGCGGGGGTGCAGAAGAGGGGAAAAATGTTTTTTTTTTGGGGGGGGGGGGGGGGGGGTTTTTTGTGTTTTTGGCATTTCTGTACAGATATGTGTGTGAAGAACTTTTGTCAGAATTTATCATTTATGTTTATTGTCTCAGTGTTATTTTTTTTTCTAGACGTATTTTCACTTTCCACCTATATCAGTAACGGCACATGCGATTTCGCTACCTTGATATCTAAAAATATAAAGTATACATTTCATACGGGTATGTTTCGCTTGTGAAATTCAAATCCAGTAATACTGTAATTTGTGACAGTGGCTCTAAGTGGTGTTAAGAAGATGAGTAAGGCAAATAAAACAATATAGATGGACAAAAATGGCCATTGGGAAAAAAAAAAAAATTATTTGTAGAAATTACACGTGTCAATCCAAAAATGAAGCTCCATCATAAGGACGTTATCGTGTAACTATCTTTCCATTTCTCATTACAATGCAGTCTTTGTTTTCTATTATGAAATGTTTACAAAAACTGGTGCAAATGAGTTGTTTTGATTAGTTCCTTCAATGGCTGAATTTAATGGTGGCCCAAGCCTGCATATGCAGTAGTACCTTTAAACGGTTTGAACATCCCTTCTTATTAACAATAGCAACATTATCACTATCCACTCTTAGAGCTGAAAATTTCATTTGGAATATGGACAGCGTCACCTGATTAACAGAAAACAACAAGAACCAACAGATTTTCATCCGTAGAGGAGCTAGTAATAATGTTGTCAATGGTATTAGGAGAAAGAGGATTCATAAGCATTGGTTAGCACTCCTATACGTGGGGGTGCTTGCAACCCCCATTTTGACAGTTTTACCTTTTCTTGTAATTTGAACGGTAAACACCATACCAGAATCCCACTGGATATTATATATATATATATATATATATATATATATATATATATATATATATATATATATATATATATATATATATATTATACTGGTGCATATTGACCTAGATATCAGGTCTATACACATTTCAAGGTTTCCACTTTGGAGGATGACTGCATAAACTGTTTGCCCACTGACAAAACAATAGGGATTGCTCAGGTGTCTTTATATAGGCCACTTGTAGTGTTGGTGCCTGAAGGCAGGAAAGTGTAGAAACTTAAACAGAGAGACGGCCTGCCCAGAGCCAGGGTAATTAGTGTTCCTCTGCATCTCCTTAATTACCCAGTAAATCATTGGACAGTAGCTCATCAACCCCTAGGACCCCATCCCTGCTCTCAGCTTAGCCTGCAGTGGACACAATACAACACAATTACTGTGTCTCAGGCCTGAAGGCCCGTGATTGAATGGCAAGGGAATGGTTGGGTCAGGACTGAGATGTGCTGGTAGAGCTATGAGGGGACCCATGTAAGTGCAGGCGATGCCACTCTCTGTCTTTCTCTTTGATTTCTCCTGTACCATCGTTAGACAAGAGCAATAGCAAGTCACACACTGTGGTATTAAGTATTTAATTCAAAAACAGCAGTAGCATTTTTGTTGCTATCAGGGTTTGCAATTGAATTTATCAGAAAATACGAAAATAATGCAAGTCCAAAATAGGCAGTAAGGTTTGTCATAAAAACATGACTGTGGTTGTTGCCCAAAAAGGCTTTACAGTGATCTATTGAAAGGAAGTCACCAACCTGGTTTCGTTGAATGAATAAAGAATTGGTGCGGAAGTACAGTAGAGTAGCAGACTACAATGCTATGTAGTGTATAGCCTTATTGGCACAAAGATGGGCTTCAGTGGCAGGTGAGATGATGTCACGGACCAGGAAGAAGTGCAAAAATAAAAAGTATGGGACTAAACTGCCGTAGCAGTACTTTTATTAAATAATAATAAAAAAAACTCTTATAAAACACAAAAGGGCACATGATACATACATAAATAAATAGACACAGGGGCGGGCACTTTGCCACACTTACACGTATGATGTTGATAAGTAATTGGTTACTCCTCTGAATCAATGAGAAACAGATGTCCCCTAGTGGTGACTAAAGGACAAGAAGATACCAAACATCACAACAAAGGTGAGGGAACATGCTATCAATAACAGCAATCTACATCTTTGGGATTTATTTCTTAAACTGTTGCAAGCATGCAACTAGAGGTCTAACTCAAGTCTATTTACATCTGATGTAAAGCCAGAGGATCCGGTCTTAGGTAGCCACCACAATTCAGTCTCTTTCTTGACCGGTTAATTACACATGTCTACTTGTCAAGGGGATACCACTGGTTCAAATGGAGAACAGGCAGCTCTGTAGAAGGGGTAGACATCATTTTTGTTAAAAAAAAGTACAGTGACTCGCCTCTTAATAGCATGACCGCATGAGGTGCAGGGTGAGTCATACAGCCAGGGGAGAGCAGGTTTTGGCTCTGGTGCTTCTGCAGGTTACGTAAGGGAGGCTAAATGGTTCTTTGCCTTGAACTAACTAATTGTTAATTTCTATTGTAATCCTTAAACCAACTTCTCTAAACAATTTAATTTAATTGGTTGACAATGTGTTGTCCGCGACAAGCCTACCACAAGAATGAAAATGCTGTATTAATTGAGTTGTTTGTCTTTCAATATGTTTCTATTTTGATTTACAATCTGTGAACTAAGGAAAGCATGTTGCAGATTGCAAGGAAGGAATTTATAATAAACTGTGCACAATCTTAAACCCATAAGGGATGCAATTACAGTACATGGGAAAGGATACACATTTTAATTCTACATAACCAAGGGCAAGAGGAGTCTGTGTCTGGAGATTGTACCACAGGAATAGGCTCTGCTTAATTATTCATTTTGATCAAAAGTTCAAGCTCTTTTGTTGTGTGCATGGTTTGGAGAGATTAGCAATGCTCAAGTGATTGCAAAATGCACTAACAGGTTTAGGAAACATTGCTTAATAGCTAAATATACTGTATACATATTTCATTTTTTTTTTTTTTTATTAATTAGCTCATGGTGAATCAACTCTAAAATGTTATCAGTATTAAAAACACTACTTGGGGTGAAAAAAACAACTATGTTTGTATATATTGTATTACTTTTCTGATCTATTGCATAGTTAGTAGATGTACAGTACTGGGCACTTGGGACATATCCTGACGTGCTTAGATTTATCTAGCCAGCGTAGAGTGATGAATGTAACGGGCAGTGTTGTGGTGATGCATTGCCGTTACAGATTCTGTTCCCTGTCAGGGAGATGAGGTGAAGTTAAAAAGCTCTATAATCACGAATGTAGATCAGCTGGCACTTTTGCACGATGGTTAAGATGCTTGCTTGTGTTGTGCAAGGTCGGAGGTTTGCACCCAGCCCTAGCCCCTGTTACACATGTTGGTGTGGGCACAGGAGGAAACAATAGTTTCATGTTCATACAGACTGATATAAGAAGTCCAAGAGACTTTAATAAAGGAAGTTCAAGAGAAAGCCAATAGTAACTGAGCACCTGGCTCTGAACTAAGCACCAGTCACTCCTTTGACTACAGAGCTGCCGGAACCAATGAATGACTGTGAAGATCACCCGTTCTTTTCCTCTTGAAGGTGAAGGAATGTACTCACTGTGTCTGTTGTGCCTGTGTTGTGTTTATCATCATGCTTCTGTTTTGTTTGCAGCTCCTGAGCCAAAGAGCTGTCTCCACAGACATAACCTTCCTTTCAATCAGCAGCCACGCTTGTTTAATCCTGGGTAAAAAGAAACTGCTTCATGAGCTGGTTTCTACTGTGCGTCCTCTCCACTCCATTAATTGTCATTAAGCCCACATTACTGGATAAACTGGAAACAATTGAAAATATATATATATATAAAGATACATGCAAGGTTAAAGCTGTAAATTATGTATTACTAAATGCTACATTTTTTGTCTTACTGACCTGTCTAGTCCAGAAATTACACATTCTAGTGATTTCCGTTGTCAGATTTTTTTTAATGACTTTTTTTTTGAGGGTAATGATTTCTGATTTGTTCACAAAAAAAAAGAGGTGTAATCAAAATTTTGTAAAATGAGCATAATACATAATTTCATCCACCACATTTCTTTAAGCTATTATGTATTTATCTAAGTCTATACCACTAGGGGTATAGCATCCTACAAGTGTTACAGACTTTTAAAGACTGGTAGGGGCTCACAAGCCCAGAGTAAATATTATAGGGACATGTACAGCAACATAAACTAGTGTCATAAACTGGCATACCGAATTAGCTACAGTAGGAGGGGCAATCACACTTCAGTACAAGGGTCTACTAAAAGAATCTAAGCAGTGGAATCTAAATACCATCGTCATTAAAATCATTAAAAAAGGACTATATCTGAAGTTTTCCCAAATCTCTACAGACAAAAATACATAACAGAAGCTCCCATCCCATGGGCTGTTTGATTTGCATAACATTGGTGCACAAAGAGCTTGTATACCTATTGGAATGAATTAAACAATGATGGCATTGATTTAGATCAATTGAATATAGACACTAGACTGTGTTACAGCATTACATGGCCAGTTGTGGAACAGGAGAGAGAGGCTCAAAACAGTAACAGGCCCAATTCTAATGAACGTTGGATTTCAATTTGAATTAAATTTGAATTTACATCTAATGTAAATCTTCATCTTGAATTTGCCCCGTTGCAGCAGCAGATACAATAAGCCTATAGGTGAAGGGCTGATGACAAGAGGGTGAATCAGAGGGAAGAATAGCTTTTATTCATGTAAATCTTCTTCCTCTTGACTAATAGCTTTATATATATATATATATATGTATATATATAGTATATATATGATATATATATATATCTATATATATATATATTATATATATAATTATATAAAGTATATATTAATATTAAAATTACTATTAGCACCTGATTAATTACCACAATTTTTTCAAATCTAATAATAAAAATCTAATATAATTCATTGCCCCTTAAGACCTCTGAAGTTTGTAGCATTAACTGGAAAGTTTGCACTTAAAATAAAAATTTAAAAAAGAGTCAGAGTAATTAAAAGACTAAAGGAAACACTGAAAATATGCCTTTTTGTTTCTAGGTCAAGCAATAAGATTGTTACAAAGCATTACCTTGAAATATTGATTATTTTACAAGAAAACAGAACACAATTCCTGCTCAGCTGTTGCCTGCTCAATATACACTACCAGTCAAAAGTTTTAGAACACCTCAATTTTTCCAGTTTTTATTTAAATTTACGTAGTTTAATGTCTCAATGTACTCTGAAATTAAAGCATAGAACAAATAAACAAGTGGAGATAAAAGGAAAAGAAATCATGGAATCTTTTGTTTAACAAAATTTAATCTAAATTTTTGACTCAAAGTAGCCACCTTTTGCAGATATATAACAGCCGAACACACTCATGGCATTCTTTCTACAATGGAAATCAAATATTGTTCGGAAAGTTCTTCCCAACACTGTTGCAGAAATTCCCACAAATGTGTTGCACTTGTAGGTTGCTTTGCTTTCACCCTTCTGTCCAGTTCATCCCAAACCAGCTCGATGGGGTTTAAGTCTGGAGACTATGCTGGCCATTCCATGATTTGAAGACTACCGTCTTGTTCTTTTCTTCTAAGGTAGTTCTGACATAGCCTGGAGGTATGTTTTGGGTCATTATCTTGCTGTAGGATGAACCCCTGACCAACTAGGCGTGTACAAGAGAGTATTGCATGGTGCAGCAAAATGCCGTGGTGGTGGTGGTAGCCGTTTTTGTTCAGGGTGCCTCTCACTCTGTGCAAGTCGTCAACTCTGGATCCAGCAATAGAGCCCCAGACCATCACGCTTCCTCCTCCATGTTTGACAGTTGGTGTTACACACCGAGGAACCATCATTTCACCTACTCGACGGCGTACAAAAACCCTGCGTGATGAACCGAAGATTTCAATTTTTTATTAATCGGTCCACAAGACCTTCTTCCAGTCTTCAGTAGCCCACTGGTGGTGCTTCATGGCCCAGGCAAGCCTCTTTTTCTTATTTTGCCATCTTAGCAATGGCTTTCTTATTGCCACTCGACCTGTCAAACCTGCAGCTTGAAGTCTTCTCTTCACAGTTGAAACTGAGACTTGCTTACTTTGACCAGTATTAAGCAGTGCTTGAAGCTGTTGTCCTGTGAGCCGCCTATCACGCAAGCTGTTGACTCTCAGAAACTTGTCTTCTGATTCTATTGTGGCTTTGGGTCTGCCAGACCTCTTCCAGTCAGAGTTTCCTCCAGTTTACAAGTGCCTTTTGGTGGTGTAGGAAATTGTACTCACTGACACATTGGCTTTCTTTGCAATTTCTCTAAAGGAAAGACTTCCTACACTTTTAAGGGTTAGAATGGTCTGTCTGTCTTCCTTTGTTAATTGCCTTTTTCTCGCCATTATGATAGCAATATACTACTTCCTGCAGTACAATACTGTCCAAATAATGCTTAAGAGGGTGTAGTAACACTCTGTTCCAACACTGCTTTTATAAAGACAGAAAGTTTGTAAGTAAGCAACAAAAGTTGGGACACCTGTAGGAATTGTTAGCATCAACTTTCAAGGCTTAATTTACTTCCATTGCTGCAGAACAGCTGTAAGTTGTTAACCCATTACTTGTTCCCGAAAAAGGCCTTTTTGTATAACTCTGAAATGTACATTATTTTTCAGTTTTTGGTAACCCAAACTTTTTTTTAACCTCTGGCAGTTTATCGCTTACCTTTGCACCATTTCAGGTTATTCACTGGACTTGAACTGCTTAAATTTCAATAAAAACTGGAAAAATGGGGGTGTTCTAAAACTTTTGACACGTAGTGTAAGCGTAACCAGAGAGAATTTTATGAAACACTTGTACAAGTTGTCCTTTTCAAAACAGTACATGTACCATTTATATTACAATCACCTTCAATAGAGTAGTCAATGTGAGTCTGATTACCCTGGGTTACATGCAAAAATAAACCAAGCAATCATTGATAGCAATGAGATCAACCAAATGGAAAATAGTACTTCTAAGACTGGTAAAATAATCTATATGTGCCTATCAACAATATCAGACACGAAACCATTGCTTTTAGACCCACCTTCTCTAATCCAACATTTTTTTATTTTTTTTTTTATTTTGCAGCTGGTTAAATGTTCAGAATTCTCAGGTCTTTTACAAAAGGATTCAGCAAATTATTATCAAGGGATAAGTGCATGCTCGATCGCCTGCCAACTCAGCAAATTCTCAGACCTCCATCCTGAAGCTCGGACTCAGAGATTCTGCATCTCTGCTTCTGCAACTGGGTTTTGATATGCAAATACTCAAATCCATTAACACTGCTCCAATAACAGAGCCCAAGACACTACCTTATTTTCACAACATACTGCAACTAATTAACATTTCAGAGCAAAACATGACAGGGATTAAATAAACAGGCTTAACCAGGATTTGAAAATAGCATAAAACCCTTAATGATCTACGGTATGCATAGGTTCCCATTCTGGAAGGTTAAGGAACAAACCTAAAACAAGAAAAATCACACAAAAGGTTTCTTAGCACAGGTGTGTAATATGATGCTATTCATACAGTGTTTAATGTCCTCATTCGAATGTGGACCCTTGAGTACTGATCCAGCCTGTGTGTCGTACATGACCAACACAATAACTGTTTTGAATTGTATTCAAACTCCAAGTCTCCTACAGACACATTTGGAAAAAAATCCCTGATGATTTAATGCATATTTTTTCTAACCTGCACTGTATATGTGTGTGCACCGGACTGTAGAGAAGTCAATATCCACCAAGCTGGTTTCATTTTGTTTCCATCTTGTTATGAATTGAATGCTTTTCAAAGATGCCAGCTTGTCAGCAGTGGATAATTAAGTCCTCTGTTTCCATAGAGCTGATTAGACAGGGGCAGTCAAGAGAAAGAGGTGCAATATGCATTAGCGCTGCCCTGAGAGCACATCTTCAGAGTGGATGAGAGGGGATTTAGCTACCCCTCCCGTTGTGACTATTCAGAATTTTAATTTCATCACAGTAGCTGCCACCTTGCTGTGAAACAGGGGGCTTTGGGCCAAAGCAGAGGGAAACCGCCACAACACCTTCGTACACCGTGCCGTATTGATACAAGCCGCCACGCAACGAGAGATCCAGTCATATAACCCACATTGAAACCAGACAGAGGTTATTGTTTTTTAAATGAATGCCTTCTGAAAAATATCATAAGTTGAAAGATTTAGTCAAAACCCATTATCTGAATTATCATTTTTGCTATGCCCTTATTTTGAGCTAAAGAACCGCGATTAGAGAGCATTGCCGCCTGGTAGTTGTAAGAGCCGCAGACAAGGATAGCCCACACAGGGGGTTTATGGTGCTGCTGCTATTTTAAACTACAGATTTATTTGCTTTTTCAGTGCTGTGTTGATTTGCATCGAATATTTTTCTGGAAGCTATAATGTTTCATGGTCATCTACTGTGAGGAAGTGTCCGCTAATGCAATTTCCTGATTGGCTGATGAAAGTTCTGAGGGTTTTACTATTTTTCAACATTTACATTTTTAAAAATATATATATATTTTAAGTGAAGAAAATGTATTCTAATTGAGAAGTCCAGCTGGAAAAATCACAACAGGAAGCCATTAAAAGCGTACCAAAGCTAATAAAGTATAAGAAAATGTGATTCAAAACCCTAGGGATCACATTTAAAAACACAGCTCTTGTTCCTCAGGTTAGCATATATTCTCTTCATTCTAAACAGATTTCGTACACCATTCAGTTCTTGATCTCTCTTTTAAAAAGCTGACAAACTTGCCAAACACAGCCACCTGTTTACTAAAACCTTCACACAGGCCTAACGACCAACTGGAGACAGCCCTCCATCATCATTAGTCTGGGCTGGAATCAAGCCCATGAAGATTCACATGATATCCCACTGCCAATCTGCTGCAGTGGCAAAGAGCACCCAGTAAATAACAACTAAAGCCTATTAATGGGTTTTCACAGCAGACTTTTTCTGTGAGAACTATATATGCACCTTCTGTGTGAAGTAACCCTGTACATCCCCAAGTGCTACCTAATTTAAATTAAAATATTAATCTCTGCAAAGAATGAGCTGGTTTGTTGTGAGCGTAGAGAGAAACGACTAGGCTGGTTTCTATTAGCCTCAATCCAAAAGTTCTACACGAGAATGTGTGTGTCTGTACATTATGTCCCTGTAGTATAGTGGCACTAGCAGGGTCGCTGCACAAGGTACTGTGCACCATTGGTGAAATGGTAAAACAAAGGCTACAGAGTGGAGTGGGGAAAACCTAAGATGGAGTAGGTGATTCAGAGTGTAACAGCTCTACCTGCTGTTGCAACACGCACCTTCTTAGTAATGAAAGGGACAATTATTAAAATGAATACAAGCTTTCAAGTTTTCAAGAAGGTATTGTAGCGTAAGGGTCAGGGCTGGTAGGTGATATAATCAAATATGAAGACACAAGTCCGATACCAGCGCCTTAGGGAGCCGACTCTTTTGTGCAGCGGTATCGGCGCTATGCTTCAGAGTGGGAGGTCCCGGGTTCACATCCCACCTCTGTCTGTGAGAAACCCCTGCCTGCGACAGTATCGTTTCCCTTTCTCAAAGGGGAATCTACATTGAAAAACACATTATCGGGTGTGAATAACCAGATGAATTATAAAACAGTTTTCTGCCAGCTTTATGGATAGCAATGCAGTATTCAATAGAATGTATTGCTGTCGTCTTAATCAATAAAAAGCATTATCAAGAAAAGTCTGTAAAGACAGTGTCTTAACTTTATGCAAGGAGACTAATTCTATATATATATATATATATCTATCTTAATTTATTAATACTGGACACTCTGCTCCACTGCACTTGTGCCAGCATTAATATTTAGTGTGACACTACCACTTAGCAAAAGTTTTTTGAATGATCAAAAGCAAGGTTTCTCTTAGAGTTTTCCAATCAGTATGATGTCTGATTAATGAAGCATGAAGTTTTTTTCTTTTTCCAATAACCTTCACTTTGCAATCCTAAGATTGAATTAATGCAGCCAACGTTGCCAAACTGGCACACATAAATTGTAAGAGATTAAACCCTAGCAAGTATAATGTATTGACAATTATGTAGAAAGGAAAGGCAAAATGGATAGGTCAGATGTCAATGCAGTCTTACCATGCAAACTGCTTTAAAATAAAAACACACACACACAAAAAAAAAAAAAAAAACACAAATGTAGTTTCAAGGTGAAATTTGATCATACCAGTTACAAGCCAGAATCTGCTAACTTGTAATAACGAATCAAAGTAATACTAATACCAAGCTTCATTATTGGACAAGACGTTCTCCAGATAAAGGAGAAAGTGTGACATGGATACGTACAGCTATGGCCAAACGTTTTGCATCACCCTAAGAATGAACAAATTGTGCTTCATAAAGTCATATGAAGTATGTTGAATAATGTTACTTTAACATATTGAACTACATTTCACTTTGTAGTTTTCCATATACTTAATGAAAAACTAGGACATATATATAGTCCTAAAATTCTAGGTAATGCAATTGCCTTTGCAGGGGATTTCATCCTCAGCAGGGATAATAAGACATCAAATAATGGTCCTCTTGACCATCATTGCCAGTACAGAGTTAGTGGTTGTAGCTAACAAAAAAAAAATAATGCTGAATCTTTCCAGGAAATCTGTTACTCTTCTCTTCGTAGGTAATTTCACCTCATCAGCGTCTCCGGTCAAAGCGTCTTCCTGGCTGCAAAGCAAGCTAGTCATTAGTGGAAGTAGCTGGCTGCTTAAGAACAGGAAAGAAGGCCCTGGAAGAGTGGGGACAGTTTCCTTCTCCTGTAAAATGACCAAGAAAGAGCAGGAGCATCTGCAAGCAAGGCCTGCAAAAAGAGATGTCTTTAACTTTGTGTAGTTCTTGATAGCACGCTTTACAATGAAGATCTGTTTGTTGTATGTGTTTCTTTCAAAACTGCACGTGAGACCTGCACAACAGGCTGGATTTACGGAATTATTTTGTTAGCTATTATCACTTTATGAAAGAAATACAGTGCACAGGGATTTATGCAGCATGGATTTTCAACTGGGAGTGTTGCCACTTGAAACCCCTTTCTAATAAACTGGCCAAATGTTGTAATCGCCTTGCAATTTGAAGTGCAAGCCAGGATTGATGTTGTTTTTCATTCTATACATTAACATGCGTTTAAAGTTCACATATATTCACTGCGAGACTATAAAAAGCAAAACAAATGTGTGGTTGTTATAGTAAACAATCAGGTACTAATAATACAAAATAATACATATAACCAAAATGTGTCACAGCAACCAGTTGAGATACTTAGTATGCCCACAGTGGTAAACATCACAGCTGCTGCTGCTACCTCTTGAAGCAGTTACCATTCTCATAATAAAACAGGTTCTGACAGAGGTGACGCTCCTGAGAAAAACAACCGAAGAAACTTTACTTTTAAACAGAAAAGCAAAGTCTGTCATTTTATTGCTGTGCTGCATCTGCCACATCATCCTTCCCAAGATATTTTGCTGACAGCAGATAAGAAAGATATTTGAGAGCTCCTTCCTGTTGTGTGACTTTACTGGGACTATCTGTTTTTTTTTTGTTTTTTTTCCCAGTGCTGCATCTGACAGTATTTTAACTTGACAAGCCCTCCCCTTCTGTGCACAATGCACTTTCATAATAATTTTAACAAGTCTGTAAAGGAAAATCTGCAGCTGACTGCAGTGCATAGACTGCAATTGGACACACATAATTATGGCTCTGTGGGTCTCTCTTCTGTGGGCCACAGCTGGCGCAAAGTAAATCCATAAAAAAAGAAATATGCCCTGTAAGTAAAGAGAAACACCAGCTCCATCTTTCATTAGAGAAGTTTTAATATTTCTGCAGAAGAGCTGTGAAAGTCCAATTAAATCCAGGGCCCATGAAGTCGCTAACTGTGTTCCTGTCTCTGTAATCAAGCTGCTGCAGTATATTTCACAGTTCAGCTTTGTTGTGACTGTGTGTGGCTTTTCAGAGTGGGAGAATCAAAACTGCTAAAGTAAAAAATACATGTAAAAATACATAATACATTTATTTTCAATGTCATTACATTCTTCAGAAAGACGGCTGTTGAAATCTGCTTTACTACTTTTTCACGGAATATTCCAGGAACTACTTGCAGCAGTTGGCAGTTATAGGTGACAACTATAAACTGAGCTATAGAGCTAAGAAATACCAACTCATTGTGTATATTATTATTGTTTATTTAGCAGACCCCTTTATCCAAAGCGACTTACAGAGACTAGGATGTGTGAACTATGCATCAGCTGCAGTCACTTACCACAACGTCTCACCAGACGGAACACAAGGAGGTTAAGTGACTTGCTCAAGGTCACACAGTGAGTAGGTGAGTGAGCTGGGATTTAAACTGGGGATCTCCTGGTTACAACCCCTTTTTTTAAACCACCGCACCAAGACATCTGCCTTCAGAAATTTATAGGGCATTATATCCTTTACAGTAAGAAAACAAACATTTCTTGTTCGATATAGCCTTTTTTAATTTTATTTATTTTGTATTCACAGCAGGGCAATGAGACATACATTGTGAGTGGGATGGGCTGCTATTGAATGCCGTCTGCAGCGGATCTCCCTCCCAGGCAGTGAGAATGGTTATGCTTCCCTAATCCTGCAATGAAAGACAGCTTTGCTGCAGCAGTTCTTTTATCTGCTGGTAATTCCATAGGGGATAAATGCACTGCTGAGCAAGCGTTCTACGCTCTGCAATCTTTGGATTACCTCTTACGGTTGTTAAGAACATGTTTTAAAAATGTATTAACACACCTCTCTAACCATGGTCAAGGTTTTTTTTTGCAAAAACAGACAGTTCAAACAATACCCAGGTCAATAAATGTTCTACCTTACTTTATATCTTATATGGTTTTCATAAATGTGTAAGTATTTGCCCAGTCTATTTTATTTTTTTACATTTATTTAATAAGTCAAAAAATATGCCCAGCTAATACATTTCAGTTACTTTTAGGAAGACCATCTACCAAAAAACAAAAAACAAAAGAAAAAAAAATAAAAAGCACTCAAAAGATGTGCTCCCAAACTGCTCAAGTCTTCACAGTCAGTCTTGTAGCTCTTAACTGCATGTCACTAAAATAAATGAATTGTGCTGAGAAATACTTCAGTGACCTTTTCAACTCATTTAAACACTGGAAAGAAAGGGCTGCCAAAAACAATAAGTAGCACAAAGTTCAAATATAACGTAGAATATAGAAGTCTAAATGCAGTACTTACAATCAGCCCACCTTTTCAAAGATATTTGCATTCATAAACCTCCCGTTTTTGTGTCACTACTTTCATTTAAGCACCTTTACTTTATTCACCCTGTGAAACAACCCGCACGATTTCTTACTGTTCCTTAAAAGCCAACAGTTACTTCATCTCTTCTATTGTCTCAACAACAAAGTGCTCTCAGTCTAGAGGGAATATTACAGGAGAACGGTTTCTAATTTTAGAATAAAATAACTTTGAAACAAATGTCAGTGTCCCAGTCTGGTTTTCATTCTTAGTTATAGGCCAGGGAGCAAATCATAAATTTAAAAATTCATTTTTTTTTGTTACTTTTGACATTTCACAGTAATTACCTAAATTGAAGATTTCAAGGTAACAAACTACTTTAAGACTTCTGTTTTATGTATCCTAAAAGCAAAAAAACAAAGAGAGAGAGATACTATACATCAACTATACCTAACTGGAACAGTGGTCAAATTTGACTTCCATTTTTCTGCTTATGTGATCTTCAGTAAAGTGACAGATGTGAACGTCTTCAATCTGTGCCTCAGGGACTTGTACGTTATGTACTGTTGGATGTATTTACAGAGTAAACATTCAGACTCAGAAAGGATTGAAGGCATTTGTTTCTCACAGTCATCTAGTTTTACATGTCCAGTACAACACAAGGAACCAATTCAAAATATTTTTAAATGGGGAAAATTGATTTTAGAAAAATAGAAAGGACTACAACAGAGAAAAAGTTGATGAATTTTAACTTACTGGATTAAATGACCAGATTGTGTTTTGTACAGCAAGCAAACCTAAAATCACTGCAAAGAAAGAAAATCTGCCAAATTTAAAATCTATGAATTAAAAGCAACATTGTGCCATGTTACTGCTATACTTCTTATAATCAAAGGAACTATGTTAAAAGAAAATGACATTTCAATCTGAAGAGTATGGAGGGAGATCACTGTCAAAAATATTCGTATGAACAAAAAACAAATCTGGACTTGTAATTAGAAGTACAAATCCAAACTATGAGTTCGACTCAAAAAAAATTCTGAGTACACATCAAAAATACGAGTACGACTCAAGAAAAGCTACGGCTACAAATCAAAAAATAACGACTACAACTCAAAAATTACAAGTTGTATAGAAGATGATATCACTGTCAAACATACGTCACAGAGGTCACAGGACAGGACTTTGAATAGGAAATGAAGCAGACTATACATTAAAGAATGTCACCCGAACTCTTGGGATTCCCATGATGCACCCTATCGGCGGGGACGGTAAAAAGGGGAAGTTGACTATCATGTGTATATAGATTTATCCAACTCCTAATTTTGTGAGTTGTACACATAACTATTTGAGTCGTAACTTTGTGATTTATACCAGTAGCTTTTCTTGAGTCGTATTTACAAGTACAATATTTTTATGCATACGCATATTTGACAGTGATCTCCCTCCTTAGAAGAGCCTCATTAATAGCAGAGTAATCTAGTATTGCACATCTAGCACAATCTGCCCTCAAGCTCACTGAATTAGACCAAGATTATAAGTGTCTTGTTAAGTTTCTAATGAGACAAATGGTTGGAGTGTGCGATTAACTATACAATACCCATGTCTATTGTATGAAAATACTAGTTAACTTTTACATCACCCTAGATTGCATCAGCCACTTATCCGTGGTTAACCTGGGATAAAAACACGTGGGTGATGCAGTAAAGGGAGATTCCCCGGTACCTTACACTTTAAAAACAACAGCTATATCGCAATAACCCAGTGGAATACAGGGTAATAAAATCAACCCTTAAGTTGATCAATACACACACACACACACACACACATATATATATATATATATATATATATATATATATATATATATATATATATATATATATATATATATATATATATATATATATATATATATATATATATATATATATATACACACACACACACACACATATATAGTTACAGGAAAACTAGCTATGTGGATTCACTCAACATCTTCTTTTTCCCCCTTTGTTGTGTTTTGAGTCTTTCTGTCAATACCAATCAAAGAGTCTATAGTCACCAGACTCCTTGCACACTGCAGTACTGAAACCAGAAGCTGGTATTTACAAGACACCGACTCTAGTAACCCAGGGCCATCACTTATACATCCCTTGCTTTGAATGTCATTTCTGACTTTGGTATAAACTTGTAGAAAATGTCTGTTTGTGCTTTTGGTATTGTAAATGTTCCTGGGAATGTTTAGCACAGCGTCTGCTACAAGGCTGCACGTTGTCTTCACTTCAGGCTGCAGGCTGTGCTGGGCGTACAGCCGGAGATAGTGGTGTAAGAGAAATTCAAAGCTGCCTCCTACTGGCAAAACACTGCCAGCTTCTATTAGGACATCTGCATGCTCCTGTGTGAGGGCACTGCCTCGGATATCCCTTTGCGTATTTTTAGCTGCAGTACTCTCTTTTTGAATGGCACAGCTACTGAAAGCACAACTATGTTGTCCAAATACACTGCCCATTTCTCTTGCTTTGTTCACACAATTAATGTTCCTTTGCTTTAAATGTTCATCCAAATTATCACCTGTGGTCTTGCATCCTGCTAAAATACCAGTCTGTGCATTCCTGATGTCCAAGTTCACATCAGCAGCAAGGCTGCTTTGATTTGCCTTTGGGTCCTCCCTTATAACACCCCTCTGCTCTTTATCACTGACCAAATTGCTGCTGGCACAAATTTCCTCAGTTGTAGGGCAGCAAATGTCATGTCTGTCACTGGTTTCATTAATTGTATCTTTAATACTATCTTCCTGAACAATTGTTTTCAAGCTGCAGTGGGTCAATACTTGATGGGCTTCGTTTGCATTAGCATTGTTTGAATTTCTGCTGCACAACCCCTGCCCTTGGCATAAATCAACAGGCTCAAATGCATGCTGCAGCATTTTCAAACCACCGTGAAAGGCAGAGACACACTGCTCGGTTAGACCAGGAATGGGCCCGCAAAGGATAACACAATGTGGGGAAAAATCACCTCTATTCATCAAACCAATGTGAGCATACCTATGGGCTCCAAGCAAAACAGGTTTGCAAAACACTGCGTTTGCCAGGTCTGTGTCTCTACTGTGAAGAATGTCCCAAGGTGATGAAAGAGGAGCTATTCCAGCAAGATAACAGAAGAGAGATAACTCATCAGCCTCTATACATTGCACAACAGATATACCACACAACTGTGCATGATAGAGGACCACATCAGACTGCTTTACACTGGATAATAATAATTTCACTTGGTTCTGTTGTAAAAAGTTCATTATTTCCTCCACTCTTTTAGCAATCCAGATGTTGGAAGACTGCAATTGAAAGTTGGAACGGAGGAGCAATGTTGTTCCAGCATCTGAAAGAGGAGGCTGGATTGGTTCTGTGACAACCAACACTTTTAACTGACCATCTGTCTGGCAGTAAACTGTGAAATCTCGGTGCAGCACCAGCCCTTCCAGGACCCTTGAACTCCCTATAGGAAAACCCTTCACTGCAGTGTGAAGGTCTAAAAAATGTCTGCAAATTAAATTCAGAGTCTGACCTCTTCCCCGATCACAGGTGCACTTAAAAAAGAAATCACAGGCCATCTCACTTAAAAACTTGCAATGAACATTTCCTATTTTGCCACAAAAATAGGCCTCCATAATTGACCCTATTTTGTCATTTGTCACAGTCATCTGATCACCTGTAAACAAAGATGTGACGTGCTGATTAAGGTGCTGCCTGATAATTTGATTCAAAACCTGTGTCTGAAATGTAAGCAGACAGTCGGTCACATGCTTCATCTCTTCACTTCGCTGTTTTGCTCTCCCTAAAAAGTTGTGACAGGTGGATTGTCCTGCTGTGCCCTTGTCTACCGAGGCTTGAAGTCCTCGAAGCAATGCAGACAGCAGTAAAATGAATGACTTGGCACCATCTCCAGTCACACCGCAGTGAGCAGAGACACAATCCACGATCATTCTGGTAGAAAAAAAAAAAAACAAAGCAAAGGGTTCTTAACTCATAGAAGCCAGAGTACTGGTACATTTGCTTTTACACTGTTAAGCAAAATTGTTATTTTTATTTATCTTTGTTATTTTTTTTTTTACTTAGATTTTAAAAGCAACAATCCAAAACAAATAAATAAAACACATAGAACAAAACTAAATTACTGTAAAGCTACAACAACAAAACATATATAATGCATTCCGTGTTATGTTAATAAATAGCTTTTCTAGAGATCGATTCAGAAATCATGAAAATGTGAGGAACAGCACACCCTAGGGAATTAATTTATTGATCTGTCCACTACGATGGTTCTTCAAGGTTATGTGCAATTCAAACACTCAGTCATAAATGTGAAGAAAATTTAATAAATACTGTAGCCCAGTAGACAAACACTTTAACAAGATGCTTTTGCTAGGTCAACTTATCTTGTCCTGGAATGCCCTCCAGTGTACAGGTAACAAATTACAACTCTGCTCATGATTATTCATCTAAATACTGTAGTAGTTTCTCTAGGTTTCTGTGTCAATCTGCCCTTTAGAGAGGACTGTATACTGATACTAAATCATTGCTGTATCTCAAACAGTCATGAAATATTATAAATCCAATCTTATAAATCTCATAAAGGACTCAAAATGGGTACTGTATGTTTTTAATATCATGTCATGTAGCAGACAGACAACATCATACTGATCTCTGGCCTTTTTCAGACAGGAAGGTTTTTGCCTGTGTTACTAACCACCAACTTCCTTTCTCACACTGACCCCCCAACTAAGTTTTCTGAATACCTGGCAATGGGATGGTCCAGAAGAAGTGAATTCAGTACCCTCTTTCCATCTCGTGTAACAAGTAATTCACCTGTGGCTTTAGTAAAAAGTACTTGGCCCCCATTCGGTCCAAAACATTGACAAACAATGGATTCCAAAGTTTCAGCAATCTGTATCAGAGTATCAATATCCAAAGAATGCACATGGTTCATTTTAGAATATCACATTTGTTGATCTAAAAAAAATAAAAATAAAAAGGGGTTCACAATTACTGATTTGTATGTTAATACAAAGAATACAGTATTTTGCATTCAGTAAACAACAAGTAAGCCAGCCATTTATCATAAAACAGCATACTGTACTAAACGATACTGCAGATTAATGCATAAATAAGTGTAGTGTACAACCCACTTACTGATTTCAAGACTACTGTAACCAACTTTAACTTCAGGCAACTATGAAAATACATTTTTGTTCATAATCAATCTGCACAGAGAATAAACAGGACCAGTGAAACAGGTTCAGAATGCTTGTCAGGGATATACAGTATTTAGTTAAACAAATGCTGTGTGTGTGTGAACGCAGGATTATGTGTTGTATTACATTTGGATGTGTAATCTCTCAATATAACATGCCAAGGATGGATAAAAAAAAATTAAAAAAAACACTGTACTTGATTCTACTTAAAGGCAAAATGTTGAGTTATGCATTTATTAGGGAGTACTGAACTAGATGTGACTCTTACCAGTCCTGTTTATTCTTGGGGGACTGATTCAAACTGGATCAAAATGAGAAAATATCATAGGAAGATATAAGTGGAGGCTGACCTTTGGCAGTGAAAGCTGTTTAAAAGTGACATCTTTGGTAACAACAGTATTGACCTTTCCAAGCAGAAGCTTCAGTGTTAATCATTCACACAGGTTAGGTGGACACAAAACATTAATAAGCCTACAATGGCTACTGGTATATAGTTTCAATGGCTGTTTCCCATACTATTAAAACAGAGTCCAATCTTCATTCTGGCTAACATTAATGGAACTTTATGATAATTATACAATATATATTCCTAACATAACAACACATACAGAAATTAATCCCCAAAAGTGTTTCTACTCCATTTAAATTATTAAATGAAACTATTACAAAACAACCACGGTATTCTAATTTTTTTATCTTTAACACTGGGAGTAATGGGGAGGTCTTGTGTACATATTAATACCATTATTTACAAAGAAACCAACGTCGTTTTTTGTTTCTTTTTTTTTTTTTTTTTTTACACAGATTTTGTGAAAAATTATTTCTGCCACAGCCATTAATCAGTATCTATTGGCTGGCAGAACAGGTTGGAAATCGGCAGTTCTGCAAAACTCACCTCGGTAAAAATGACAGGGACCGACCCAGCGACCTTTAACTTAAAAATCCAAACACTGTTGATCAGTAAAAGATTTCTATCAGAAACTAGGTTGGGAGGCTAAGGAAGTGTCACAAGAGAAAAAAGTGTGTTAAAATGCATCCCGATACACTCGTTTTAAACACAACCTTTCTTCTATAATTCACATATTCTAAATATAAATAGACAGCTATACTTACGCAATCTTCAATTCCACATCTAACGAACATATTCGACCTTATTTCTAGTCCGAAACAGAGGTTTTGCTTAAGTATTGTCGTTTTCTTTAAACAGCTAGAAATCTCGCCCACTGACACAGCAACGCGCCCTTTCTCAAACAAGTTATATCTCGTAATTTAGCAGTAATATTATTGCCTAAACGTTGCGTTTTTATTAATATGTACATGCTTTATATTAAATAAAAATAATAATAATAATAATAATAATAATAATAATAATAATAATAATACATCCATTCACATTATGGAAACTCACCGCAAGAGGTTCCTTTTTGCTTTCCCATCAAACACACTTCCTCGTTTACATTTCTATCAGAAACAGAAAAGCGTTGAGCGTTCTGCTGTATCCTAGAAACACCACTCTTCCGCTTCCTGTCAAGTGAAAGACTGAGACAGGAAGGAGTTTCGATTGTGTGCAGAATTCAAAGACGTGAGATATTTGTAGATTATTTTTTCCTGAGCAGTGCTTTTTCTTCTGTGTATATCACTAGTTTTTCATATCGCCGTCTTAAATGCGGTAAAATGCTAAAAGTATTTTTCAATGTCATTAAATACAAATTAAAAAAAAAAAAAAAACACTACTAGGCTACCCTTCGGACCTACAACTACAGTACATAAATGCCGTCAGCACTTCTTCAAAGGCGTCAACAAAATGTTTTACAAAAACAAACAAACAGACAATACAAATATGAAACTGTGTGCGCTCAGAAAGTTTTCTAAAATAAATACGCAACACGATTTGTTGATGCAGTGACGGTGTGCTGGCATTAAGTTAACAGCATTCATCATAGTAGCCAGACACAAGTATATGTCATGTTACCGGTAATTAAAATCTTGGTGGAATTCAACTGTTCCTCGAATAAACTAAACTGTTTTTGTTTTTTCGGGTTATAAATGCAGTCAAATTGAAATAAATGAAACTCTTGACTTTATGATCATGTGGCCAAAGTAGGTGCCTTATGATTGAACATGTGTCAAATAGACTTACTTCAGAGAACACCATGGTTTCTACTAATAGATGTTTATAGTTTTATGACTATTGATTTCTTATTTTTTAGCTGCTAATAGGTATGTATTAATGCTGTTTAACTAACTACAAAATTACAAAACAGTAACTTTGTTCAAGTGAATTGAAGAGGGGACTATAGGGTCCATCAATAAGATCACAGCATTCCCAGATTAATGATATCATAACATTCTCAGGTCAATAAGATCACAGCATTCCAAGATCGCCAAGATCACAGCATTCCCAGTGGTTCAGATCTGAGCTGGGCGACAGCAAGTATACACCATGCATCCTGTATTTATTGGTTGTTACAAGCTATTGTGAGACAAGTGCTGTGGACTTTCCTTTTTAAAGAGTAAGACTCTTACATTTTTTTTTTTTTTTTTTTTTTTTTTACAGTACATTTACATTTTTATGATTTTTGCACTCCTTATGAGTGATTCTTTTCCAGTTATTAATATATTGTATTTTGTGATAAGATTGTGTTAAGGTGCTTTAACTATGGGTTAAGGAGTGACCCTTCTGTTCTGGTTGCCCTCCATAGACAGAGGTAAGGTAGTCATCTCCAACACTGCTGTACCATGAATGGGACTTTGTGGCATTTGCCTATTGCTCTGTACTGTGTCTATTTGCAGAGCACAGCAGAGATTCATAATACACATGTAA
The DNA here is from genome assembly GCF_017654505.1 of Polyodon spathula. Taxonomy (NCBI): domain Eukaryota; kingdom Metazoa; phylum Chordata; class Actinopteri; order Acipenseriformes; family Polyodontidae; genus Polyodon; species Polyodon spathula. The sequence goes on along the minus strand of NC_054541.1, from coordinate 46,600,651 downwards.
TCAACAAAAGCATGTTTATAACGAAGGGACACCACAGTGTACAATTTGCAGGTTCTAGCATTCTTTCTGAAGTATCACATTGAAACAGCTGGAACTATGCACAAACAAAACCATTTAAAAAACAAAGATGCAATAATGCCAATGAAAAGATTTATTTTGGTGATGTGTTAAAATATAATACAGTAGATTATAAAAGCTTACAAGAAGTGTTTTACAAATAAATAGTCAATGTGAGGACATACACAGGCTTGGCATTTACATACATTGATGGGTCCCACATTGTTAAATAGAACCTCTATTTAAAAAAAAAAAAAAAAATACTGATGGTTTAAAATTATAATCTATAAACGACAATCATGTGGAAAACAGTTACAAAACCATTAGATAACAAAAAATATATATATTATGGAAATAAAACAGACAATTGCCTCTCTTTGAAGGTGCCTTTTCAGTTAACAATGACAGTAAACTAATAAACGTAGAAAATTAGGCTGCAGTGGCAGGAATAAATGATGAGGAATTGTGCAGGTGAAACAGAAACGCACAGCCATGGTCATGTTCAGACTTCTCAAAGGCTTTTTATGGCACAACCACATGACAATATATTCACCCTTCCCCCAGTTAGATCCATCCTAAAGGCACTGATCAGCAATAGTTCATTACAGAATTCTGAATTCTCACTTTCAGCGACGAGAACTGACATGCAGAAAACTTCAAAATAACAAAAGCAATGAGCACTAAGGTGATCTTCACCGATTCGGTGCTCCAAGAGATGTGCTTACGGACCAATAGAAATATTTCTTTGTTAAAAAGTTTACGCACAGTAACACAGCGTATTTACACTCACTGTACCAGCGCTCCATGTCTCTCTTCTACAAGTGGCATTTGGCATTTTCTACGAGCTTGCACTATCTTTTGTTTATGCGTCTATAAGTTATGTGTCTATAAGTTATGTACAATGCAAGGAGTGCTTTCTAGTAGCTGCTAAATTAGAAACAATTTGTTGTCCTGCAGGCCTGCATTTCCATACATTTCAATATATTTCCATTTCTACTTATCTGTGTTACAGAAACACCCAGCATTACCTAAGAACTGATTAAAAAAGCACCCTTTTCAGATTGCTTTCCTTTTTCTTCTCAAACGGTGTACCAAACTGATCTCAAAAGGATTATTCTGACATTCAAAATACATGTTAGGGAAAATATGCAGCTCTGGAGAGCTAATGACCAAGTGGTTTAAAAAACATGTGCTTAACTCTCACAAGTTCCTTACTGCGCTGCTGTAAATTGTCTTGTTTTCCAGACTACAGTAGAACCGCCATGTTCCAAACAGATCATGAATAGAGGCTGTTTATGAGTCTGAAGTGTCTGTAACATTTCCAGTGATTTAATATATGTGCAAGGCCTACAGATTTAATTTGAGGAATAACAACAAAAATGTAAACCAGGAGGCCTGTGTTTAACTGTCTGATCTTTATGTCTTTTACAGCAGCCAGGAGTCATGTGTCTGATCTCAAGTAGTTTGAGGTTGACTGGCCAGTTTGTAAGTATGGGGTCCCTAACTCTGAGGTTCTGCTGTGTATTGAAAGCCAGTTTATCAAGCCCCATCACATTAGGCACATGACTTCATATTTGGTATGTACTGACACTGCCATTATCCATCCTAAAGAAGATTTAAGGGGCAGGTTGGAATTATGCTACATACAAAGTGTTGCCCTTGTTCTTGGCCAGCTTCCTTCAGCACTGTTCAGTCCTAGTGCACTGGAATCTGGTGAGATCCAGAACACTCTGTTTCTGTAATGAAGGCGTTACCTGAATTGTTTGTCCAGTTGACTTTGTTTCTTACATGTCTTACTCAACAATCTGCAAGTGACCAGGTGGTGTACTTTTAATTCATTTTCCCCCACACAGGATCTTAGAGATATGTCAGTAATAAACTGAAGGATCCACAATCATTATTGTATTTGCCTGTCTTGACAGCAAATTGTACATTACCTATAAATAATACCTTTCCCCCCCATTTTGGTTCCCTGTACTAATTTACAGAATTCTTATTGTCTTCTCAGGAGCTGTTAGTGGAAAGGACAGCACTGCCACAGACAAGTCCTTCTGCTTCTCCCCACATCTCCTCCGGCATCTATTCCTCCTTTCTCTCCAGCTCAGGTTTGGAGCAGCCTGGCTACTTGAACATGAAGTTCATGAAGATCTGGACGAAGATGAGGAGGAAGATGATGATGTAATCCCTCTGCTGCAGGAAATTGCTCTCTGGTGGAGGCTGGCCTGCAAGGGCACGACTTCGGAGAGCAGTGATGCTTCTGAAAATTAAAGATGAAACAGTAACAAAAAAATATATATTATCTGATGTGTGGGGGTTTGCCTAACCAAAATACTTTTCCAGTCAGCCAAGAGGAGTTGGGCAATAGAAAACAAACCATACTGGGAGTTTTCAAAAGACAAGAGGATGGTTCTGTGTGTGTAACCCAAAAATAATTAATGAGTGACTGACTGACTGACTGAAGACAGGACCGTCACATACCTCTAAAACATGAACAACCAACAACAATGAACTGTTATTATTATTTAACCACAGCAGACATATATGGAAATAGGCCCATATGCACATTTTATAGTTACTGATTGCTGTATAAGGCACTGAAACTAAAGAGTTAAGTGAGTGGATTAAATCCATCATAATTTGGAGTCATTTAGACTTGCTGTGCTCAAACGTTTAAAAAAAAAAAAACAACACCTTAACCTGAAAAAATAATGAAATAAATATAATATTTACACTAACTGGGATTAATATACAGTATTCACGTTTTGTAATACCAACGCATAAAACATCCCATCAGCTTGCCTAACCTTTACCTATATATTACATTGCTTAGCTGTATTTCTAAAACATATCACAATCAGAGCAGAAGGAAAAGAGAATTGAAGAATTCAATTATCAAAGTGTTACAGTACTGTGTGTACTAACCTCACCTCCCTTTAATTCAATAGATTAAGAGAAGGTCAACGGAAAGCCCTATAAAAACTTAAGCTACTTTATTTGAGTACTGTGACTTTGTTACATGCTCAGGTTGCATTAGGATCACCACAGACAATAACATAGGACAAGGAAATCCTGTACACCACATGTTCCACAACAAGCATTGGCTTTTTATTAGACAACATGAAATGCAAACAAACAGTATTATTAAAGAATAAGAATTCTCTTTCTCTTACCTATTAATTTCCTCTTGGGTGTGTTTAATAGAGTCAATGGCACTTTGAAGGTCATTGAGGTCGGCACCTTTTTTCCTTAACCTTGCACTGTGCTTTATTTTGTGTCCTGAAATAAAAATATTAAAATTGTAGATCAGAGCAAAACTAACTCAAAACAACATCTACTTTTCTGTGAGGCATCACAGGTTTCCTACACAGCCTGCAAACTTTTTAAATATATCTTAACCAATTATTATTTCACTTTATCTGGATTTTGTCTCTGTTGTATGAGGAAAGGTATACACAAGCACATCAAAACAGCCTTTGTTTAAATGAAATACATCCTGTGACTTTTACAACCCTTTCTGCTCCTCATCACCAGTGCTAGTGTTACAGCTGAACCTGGGCTGCCCTGTTCCATTGCAGTCTGGGACAGGCAGCATTGCTGATGCACACTGGAAAGAGGCAGAGGTTTCCTTACTTTCATTGCCTGAAGAATCACGTTGATCAGGTTCGGGGGAGGAGCCGCCACTCTCCACACTTTCCGGCTGATCAGTTTGCTTGCGCTTTCTTTTAGGAACAGTGACCTGCAATGCATCAATTACCAGCAATAAAGGACATCTGCAAAATCCAAAAAGGGCTGTAAAAGACACACATGCTGCACACGATCGTTTGACCAGCCTTGCAGCAAAGCATGCAAGCGTGCCTATTTGTGACATTTTGTGGATGCTGTAGTGCCCATGTTTCATGGAAATGGATTGTCAAACAACAAGGAACAAAAAGTTATCCTTATACAAGACTGGGTGGGGATGGTGCAAAAATAAGAGAATAGAGTATAACGTTCATATTTTTTACTGCCCCCTTTCCTTTTCCATGAAGTTGTTTTATTAATTTCTTCTATAGTTTGTATAAGATGAGTTGTGAGGGTCAGACATTAATGTTTGAACTGCCTTTTGATTTCCTTGTACCCAATACATTGAGTTACCAGATGTAAAAGTAAAGTTTCCTTTTACAGCCGTGCACTAGATGGCGCTATTTTATTTATTATTTTTATTTATTTGGTTGGGACCATGTACAATTAAAAACATTCATGAATAAACAAGCAGTGCATTGTACACCTGATTTAGCCAAAGCTAATTTTCATTGGTAGTCCCAAAAACTAAATAAAACTAAACATATAAAACAACGATAATAACAATAAAATACAATAAAGAAATCAACAGGGAGGGGGACTAATAAAACAATAAAATACAATTAAAAATACAAATAACAATAATTAAAAAAAAATAACTTAACAATAAGAGACAAATAACTCTACAGAGCTTGCTGATCTATCCTTTATACCTGCTGGGTTTCTATAGGGAACAAGGAGGTCAAAGAGCAAATTAGAGACCAAGGCAGTTATACCTAAATGACAATCTTCAAATTCAGATCAAACAGACTATGTACAGAACAAAAAGAAAAATGTATTTGAATAAATCACAAACATCTTAAAAAGGGGGCTGTAAAAAAAACAAAAAAACTAAAACTGCACTGTGCGAGCAACAGCGAGATTGAAGCAAATGCTCTAGCCAACAGAAATGCACCAACCTACCTGGCATTTGCAATTGTCCCGCCTTGCCCCCTGGTTACTGAGACTAATTACACTCCCAGAACGTACCATAGGTGTGCGGTGCCTGACTTTTGTCTGGATCCAACCCTCTTTCTCAAACTGTACCATATCATTCAGAGGATCCCAAGGTCGGGTACTGCACAAAACAACAATACAAGGTTAACAGAAGTCCTCCGGCTAGGCATATTCCTTCAAATTCAAGTGCTGTTTAAACCAATTTTTTTTTTTCAAAAAAATGGCCTGCGTCTCAAATTCGAGTACAGTATAGAGAGGCGTGTGTTTAAAATCGCCAACAAACGATGCAACAGCCCGAGTACACAAACAGGAACGTGACTGACTGCCAGTTGAAGGGTTCCGTAATAGTTATCCTGTGGAATGGACGCTCTCCTCCTCGATGTAAACAAAGCAAGTTTTCATTCAGCGCCCGCCTGTGTAGCTATGGCTGTGGTGCAGGAGCTTTGAACTGGCACTGCTGCTGCATTCTTAAACAGGCGTAGGCTCCCCGGGCACGCCCCCCAGCCAATCAGGACGTCCCAATCAGCTGAGCTCTGGGCAAGCCTTCCTGTTTACCACAGCAGCAGTGCAGCTGAACCAGCGAGCAGGGTCATCCCTATCACAAAGCATCATTAGTTTCCTGAGGAATTCGAAGAGAAGCTTTTACAATTTCAGTGTTCCGTTATTAGGCTCAGTAGTAATCACACCCCTGTATTTTTCTGCTTGCCAAGCAATACCACAGTTCACAAAAGGGAGAAAAACATGTGAGCAATAACAACTGGAAATGAGAAGCAGCTCATAACTGTAATGCTCTGTGTGAGAGCAGACTGAAAATGAGAAGCAGCTCATAACTGTAATGCTTCGTGTGACAGCAGACTGGAAATGAGAAGCAGCTCATAACTGTAATGCTCTGTGTGACAGCAGACTGGAAATGAGAAGCAGCTCATAACTGTAATGCTTTGTGTGACAGCAGACTGGAAATGAGAAGCAGCTCATAACTGTAATGCTCTGTGTGACAGCAGACTGGAAATGAGAAGCAGCTCATAACTGTAATGCTCTGTGTGACAGCAGACTGGAAATGAGAAGCAGCTCATAACTGTAATGCTCTGTGTGACAGCAGATGACTCCAAACTGCCTCCACACATCGTTTTCTTATATGAGTAAATGCATCTATCTTTGATTTTTTTTTTTTTCGAACAAATACGGTACTTTCCGGCTAACCTGTATAAACTCCAGAAGCCCTGAAATACAATAAAAGTACTGGAAACTAAATACATAAGCATTTGCAATGCACGTGAAAGTCCACAGATGTCCCCTTTTTGTAGCAAAGCTGGGGTAATCTATTCACAGTTTTAACTCACTAATTCAAGTTTCCCCTGATGATTTCATGATTTAGAAATTCGATTCCAGGTGGATTGTAACCGTGGAAAAACCACTTATCCATTTTTTTCAAAGGGTGTAAGTTTAGGATGTACTTTTCATATTTTTCTTTCATGCAAGCAAAACAAAATAAGTTCAAAAAAGTGACTTATCCAAATTCAGCTTTACAACTAGGTAAAAAAAAAAGACCCACCCCCCTCCCCCAGACAAAATGTGGTGCTGGATGTAGTGGGCTGCCCTGTGCTTGCCCGTCCTTACTCTGCATATCTATACTGCCACTCTCCTGTGATGGGGTCCTGCTCAAACAGCCTGCATTTCCACTCCTCGCACTTGGCTTTCCTCTCCCGGGTCGCCTTCCTCTGCGCTTCCTCCAGGATGTACTTCTCGTTGGTGGCTTCCACCTGGTCTTTGTTATGGATGGCTTGGGTAACGTGCTGCCACAGTCTGATCAAAGGAGAGCATGAAACAGAGAAAGGGCATCAGTAGAATGAGAAAACAGCTTTGTTCCAAGAGGGCGCTTTCATCCCAGTGGATTGGCAATGGCAACCCCGCTGTCAATGAATCGCACTGCAGTTTACGCAGCTACACTGAAAAACAAAAAGGATTTCAAAAAAGGATCAGCCTTGCTATAAAGTATTTGCATAATCCTACAGCATACTCTCAAAGCAGGTTTTTTTTGTGTGTTTAAAGCTATGATTACAATAGTTATATTGAAGAACCTGAAGAATCATACATTACTCCACAAGCCTATATACTGTCAGTGTGCCACTGGAGTATGCTACAGGCAATCATACGAACGGTTTGCGTATTTAAAATCACAGTTCCTCATCTTGGCCATAACCGCTCAATTGGCAATGCAGTCTGTCAGCTGCACTGAAGCCTCAAAGCACTCAAGCCTCCTGTGCATCTGCTGCCCGATCCCTCACTTTTCCGATTCCCAGTCCTCTTGCTCCTCGGTCACCACGGTGCACCTCGTCAGCCGGCTCTGCCTCAGCTCAGGAGTCGGATTCCAGAACGTGTCGGAGATTCCGGTCTTTTTATCGTGGATGATGACCTCACTGTCCTATATAACAAATGTAGCAGGAGCTTCAGAGTTACTTGTGGCTTCTATAAAACTATTTTACAACAAAACACTGCACATTATACAGTACTGTAATTCTATTTGTCAACTTTTACTTATAGTTTTAAGCAATAATTCCCACAGCGATACTATAGGTTATGGTTCGATTGAGTGTTTTAGGGCCATTGACTCATTACTATATTCAATAGGCGGTCTGACATCATAGCGATTGAAAAATCTCTCAGTAAATGATTCACCATAAACATTCAAATGGAAACACTCACCCAGTGGCCCTCCAAAGTAGCCAGTACTTCCTTGCCAAGTTTGATTTTTCCAGATATTTGGTTAACACTGTCGTTGTTGCCTAGAAACGGCTGTGAAAAGATTCAGCTGGTTACTTTCATTAGTAACTGAAAACAGCTATTAAATTACAAGCAGATTCAACCCTGCCAGCCACAGAAATCACTAAGAACTACTTCTGTGTGTGTGTGAATTTGGGTCACGATGAGCACATTAACTGGATTTGGCAAGCACCTCAGCTGAATGAACGTATGCCAGCACAGTTCTTTTAAACACACAGGGATACATTCAGTACGCTTTCGCCATGCTTTTCTACATTTTCTTTTTGTTCTTATTTCTTTCAATGCATTTTGATCTATCTCAATCAGCCAAGCACACAATTACCTTTAGTTTGAATTCAAGCAAAGCGCTGTATCCCGTTTTCTCACACATGATGTTTATCTGCCCTCCAAGCTCCAGAGTCAATGTACCATAAAGAATTCCTTTAAAAAATAAACAAATATATTCACAGCATTCAGCATCATGCTGTTTGAAGATCATACATCTGTATTGGGCACAAGGAAGGAGGATCAAACATCATTTTAACACAAGACTCCAGAGATACATGCCCATTTTTATTTATTTTTCAGTATATGCTATTTTTGGCCCCCTACCACACCAGGTAAACTGTACGGTTATGGCCAAAAGTTTTTCATCCCCCTGTAGAATTAACTAATTTTGCATTATAAAGTCGAATGAAACCTCCTGAACAATGTTACGTTAGCATATTGAAAACATGCCACTTTGTTGTTTTCCATATACTTAGTGTTCCGCGTTTCCAGTTTATTCCAAATTTAACCGAAATTAATTATACCTGATTTTTGTCTGTTATGAAATATTTTCCCGGTACTATTTACTAGGAAATACACGATATTTTGATTAAAATGCTGTTTATTTTGACTCTGACACTGTAATAAGCAGCCCTACACTGTATCCTAGGATACAGCAGATGTTTAGACGTCAGAGGCTCAAATGACGTTCAAACGTGGTTTTCTGTTACTTCACAAACACATGATCACCTGATTGTCAAATCAGTGCCAATTAAAGTCAAATTATTGTGGCAATTGCTGGGCATAGTAACTACTAGCTTGATCAAAAACTAACTTGAAACACTTGCACAAAAACATATTTTTAGTGGATGAGTGTTGGGGAGAAAACATAAGTCAGTTTATAAATATACAAAAGAAAACAAATGTTTCGAAGTATACAAAAAGCAAAAATAGCAGAAGTGGGTCAGATGAGGCAGAGGATGTATAGAGCTGCAAATACTACTGCATTGAGGTACATGTTCACGTTGATAATAAAGAACATACTGAAAAATAAGCGACACAATAAACTAAAACGAAGTGAACCGAGAGGCAAGCAATCCATGTATGCAGCTTTTACACATGCTTTACTAAAAAGAGAGCGCAGAATGACTGTGTGAATGAGTTTGTCAGAGCGCTGTGCTTTGCTGGACAGACACTGTTTACTGCAGAGAGGTATGTATTGGTGACTGTGTGACAGTACCGTCCATCAGCTAAAACACTGCCTAACACCAACAAGCTTAATCGTAAATATTTGACAAAAATGGTGATGCTTTAGTTAGTAAACTTATGAAACGCATTGATGGAAAAGTCCAGTGTGATTTTTGACATGTCTCCTTATGGCTTGCACCACCCAGTTCTGTCAATTTTATTTTCTTTTTATGAACCTGGCTTGTTTTGTGCTGATGTCATGTTCATACCTTCTGTGATACTATTTCCATCAGCTCAGCGATTGCCCAAATGTTTGCAAAGTATTAGCTAACTTGCTTCAACTCAGTGACGTTTGTGGGTTTTCCAGCATAAACTGCTTGTTTCAGGTCCTCTACAACATCTCAATGGGCTTTAGGTCTGGATTTTGACTAAGCCATTCCAAAACTTTAAATTTCTTGTTCTTCAGCCATTCTGATGTACTTGCTTGTGTGTTTCGGATCATTGTCTTGCTGCATAACCCAGCTGCGCTTCAGCTTCAGCTCACGGACGGATGGCCTGACATTCTCCTGTAGAATTCTCTGATACAGAGCAGAATTCATGGTTCCTTCAATGATGGCAAGTCGTCCAGGTCCTGATTCAGCAAAGCATCCCCAAATCATGACACTACCACCACCATGCTTGACCGTTGATATGAGGTTCTTACTGTGGAATACAGTGTTTGGTTTTAGCCAGACATAACGGGGCCCATGTTAGCCAAAAAGTTCCACTTTTGACTCATCTGTCCATAGAACATTGTTCCAGAACTCTTGAGGATCATCCAAGTGCTTTTTGGCAAACTTGAGACGAGCATTCATGTTCTTCTTAGTGAGCAGTGGTTTCTGCCTTGCCAATCTGCCATGAATCCCATTTTTGCCCAGTGTCTTTCTGATGGTGGAGTCATGAACACTGACCTTAGCCGAGGCGGGAGAGGCCTGCAGATCCCTGGATGTTGTTCTAGGGTTCTTTGTGACTTCCTGGACGATTTTACGCCTTGCTATTGGAGAGATTTTGGCAGAACGGCCACTCCTGGGAAGATTCACTACTGTCCCAAACTTTCTCCATTTGGGCAATATGGCTCTGACTGCGGTTTGGTGGAGCCAGACCCTTAGAAATGGCTTTGTAACCCTTTCCAGACTGATAGGCATTAACAACTTTTTTTCCGGAGGTCTTCAGGAATTTCTTTTTATCATGGCTTGATGTGCCTCTAGAACCTGTGTGCTGACGACTTCACTCTGATGGTAAGGGCCAAAGTTAGTCAGATTTATATTGGGCAGGGCTGGCCCAAATCAGGCCTGATTATTAACAAAAGTATTCAAACAGTTGAGCCTAATTATCCCTTTAATTGGGTTGAGTTAACTAGGGCGGCAATAACTTTTTCACACCTGAAGATTGCATGTTTGATCACCCTGCACACCAAACAAGAAAGAAGCACCAAACATTGGTGTTATTTTTCTTTCCGAATCCCTCTATATACTACTACAACCCATAAAAAGATCTGACCAAATTCAATGTGAAAAATGTGCAAAATGCAGAAAACCAGACAGGGGGCAAATACTTTTTCACAGCACCGTACATGCCCATTTCTATTTCTTTTTCAGTATACACTATTTTCGCTGTAACTGTAGGTTCTACCAAGTGGCAACAAGATTAATTTTGTAAGGTCCTACACCAGACCCCACATCGCTCAGCCCCCATGCTTTTACCACTGAGATACTTCAGCTTCTATAGTACAGACAATTTTTTTCCAATTAATCAAAAAAGCTCCTGGCACAGCTGGTGATAACCATGGCAGCTGCATTCGGATACTTTCTTCAAATGTGCTGGGACCATGGATACATCTCTATATCAGGCAAACTAAAGCCATGATTCAGCTTCTCTCCTGTCCAAGAGAAGCAGATGGCTCAGGCAGAGACACAGTGTACATGGCATGTTCAAAAATGTGGTTCCATCCCTTCGACAGAACAGGAGGTATACCTTTGCAATGAGCATACGGCATATTCATCACATAATCCTCTCCCCTGTTCAGGAAAGTTAGTCTGGCTTCTCCGTCCAGTATGGCAGATAATGAGTTACCTGCAAGAAGAAAAGATTTTCTGAGTAAATCCCTTGAATGACACCAATGACTTGCATTATTGCATTGACATGGTGCTATTACAGATTCTATTACAAGTGAAACTTCTCAGCTATTAATTCTCATTGGGATCGTTCGATAACACTACACGATACAGGGTCCACTAGAGGACTTATCGAGCACATTTCAGGGCAACAGTCTCCCTCACTAGTACAGAAAACTAAGCCGTCTCTCTTTGACTCCAGAAGACTTGTCTCCTTGTACAATCGATGCTTCTTGTAGTTATTGGGTAAATATACTAGCGGTGCAGGATTTGTTGCTACTCATCTGTATGCTTACAGGTTCATCTTTAGTTATTTTGAATGCAACTTATTATATCCAAGCACATTTACAAACATTCCAGTACATCCTATGTGACATTCATTCAGTTAAACCAGACACTTGACCAAATGACCAGAAAGTTGTCCCAAACCCTGAAATATTTCAATTGGTTAAACGCCTACAATTAATAGGATTGACAGTATAATGCCTTCTAGTGCTCATGAGAAAACAGAAAAGAGGCGTATTATACAGCAAACACAGTATAATTAGGAGTTCACACAGAGAGACCTTTTAATGTTATTTGCTCTACTCTAATATTCATAGAATAGTATAATCTAGTGCAGGACAGTTGAGCATCTGTGTATGAGCACACAGGCTGGGTTTAAACTTGCAAAACTACAATGCGTACATGAATCGAACACTAAGAGCTGCAGCAGGAAGCAATGTAGTGGCTGTGACAAAGCTTCCATACAGCAGTCAATAGGAGGTCCACTGAATGGTCATCAATTAAAGGTTTCTGAAGAGGGTGCTGCAGCATTAATCAAATGAAAGGACAGTCATACAAAATGACAGGGGTAGTGTGAACTATGGGGATAGTCACACACATGCATAACCTTTGTAGAATATATAAAATGAACTCACCGTAAAACTTTGATTTGGCCAGGATGCTACCACTGAGGCAAAACCCATCTTTTCTATTACTTACATAGAAGGCAGACACTGGCGGATGATGGGACACCTATTGAGCACACAACACACAGCACTTGAATGCATTGCAAGCGCGTATGAGAGAAATTCTGCACAGCACACATCGCACTAACAATGAGAAACAACATTTCATATCAGAAAACACCAAGAAAAAAGCTTTTCAAAGTAAATCATACCCAAGACATTTTTAAGGGTATTTTTGTTACCTGTTCAGAAATGTAAAACGTCTTGCTGTTTGTCTGGGGATGAATCCACAAACATCTGAATGTTTCACCAAGAATTGGATTGTAAGGTTTCTTCAGTCCCTGAGAACAGAAAGCAAAGGAAGGGAACCTTATTCAAATGAAAACACCTATGGTGAAATTCCAGATTCAACTGAAGAATGTTTTTAAATATAGGAAGACGAAATTGGAATTACTTATAACAGCTATATATAAAAAAAATAATAATTTGAATGTTTTTTTTCTAAAAATCGTCCCTCAATCGTTGCTTGGGCGTTTAGCACATCCTCCTGTAAACATGCAGAAAACCCCCCATGTTATTAATAATTACAAAACAGACATTTTACTGTTTGTTGTACTGCTTAGTTGCAGATATTTAGATCAATTTTAAATGCTGCAGAAAAGCCCATCAGGCCAACATTAAAAGGTACAGCACCTTTTAGTTCTTAAGAGAATCATATTATGTTGCTCTTTGAAAAACAGCCATGTGAAAAGGTAAAAGTGAATGAATACCTGTAGTTTTTTTTTAATTACCTGTGGCTTTTTGTAAAATCCTGACAGGTACCATTTCACAACCTTCTTCAGTCGATTGTAGGCATTTTCTTCAACAGCAGCCCTGTTGGCACAAACAAATGAATGTTGATCCTAGCAGTGTGAACAATTGTGAGCAGTAACAGTGTGAGCAGTGTGTCAATTGCACTGGAAATGTGTGTCATGCTTCTGCAACACGTCTAGCTTCCCAAATACAGAATCTTCCTATTCATGAGAATAACCAGCCATAGCATGGGTAATATTAAAATGAGTGGCAGTAATCCAATCTAATTGGCACAGGGACTGAAATAATCTTAACACATATCGTAGTATATCAATCTTCTGCAGACAACAATGCTAATACAATCAGCACTGGTGCACATGGATGATCGAGGCATGAGAAACATCAAGTAGAGTAGCTGACTAACAAAGTGTTGGACTGCACAGAGTGCAATGGGAGTTAATACTTCTGCAATAGGAAACACGACATGTGGACAGACTGCCTGTGACTGGATGTGATTCATGGCTCTTTTGAGCAAAAAATAAACTGAAGCAGAGCCCGGTTTAATGTGTTTCTTAATAACTCATCAAGTGCAGCTTGACATATGCTTAAGTATGTGAAAAATATGCAGCAGTAGGAAACACTGTATATATTGGGAAACCAAGTCACTTCTCAGATACTTCTCCCAAGCGGGCTAGCAATCAATGAGACTCCTGTCTAACTAGCTATGTACATTTGAAAGGTCTGGTTTTCTTATTTAATGCAGACCCTGCACTATTTAAAAATCACCCAGTTCCACGAGCGGAGAGGGGTACTCACTCAGAGAGGAAGTCGGCGTGATAGTAGTAATCGGAGAGCTTGTCCAGGAAGGATCGAGGCTCTAGGATGAATGTAGGCAACACCACCTTGGACAGGTCCATCCCTGGACGCACCTGCTTCAGTAACGTCCAGATCAGGCTCTTGTTCTCCTCGGACACTGTCTCTGTCTGAGAGGCTTCCCCAGCCTGCAAGCAAACAATCAATCAATCAATCAAAACCTTGATTTAACCAGATGAGTCAGTTGAGAACAAATTCTCATTTACAATAACGAGCTGGCAAGAGGCTCACACCCCCACAGCAAACAACATCAAACACAACAAATAAGAAGTAAAAAACACATCAATCATAAAACTCAGCAGGTGTCATTCAGCAATGAGTCAACTCTACAGCTAAAAGCAACCTCACAAAAGAACCAACCTCACAAAAGAACTTTCCTAATTTTAACTTTTGTTGAAACTCATTCCAGGCATGGCTGCTGCAAACTGAAGTGAGTGAGGACCAAAAACTTGTTTACAAAATAACAAGAAATCTACAGAACATAAAGATCAAACAGGGTCAGGGAAAAAATGGGTCAGTGTCACTCTTTTCAAAATCGTTTCTATTCATTCGATTTTCTTTATTGTATGTTTCATAGAAAATAAAGATAATGACCCATACAAAAAAAATAGTTATTAGTGTGTGACAACCGCCCCATATGTGCTGCAGTAAGTGCAGCCTCTGCTTTATTATTAAATGAATAGCAGTAAGCCTGGCCAGGTCAGCTTGATTTCTGATATTCAAATATTCAAGTTTTCAAATTTGTTCTGTGATTTTTTTTTATTAAGATTGCCTAGTTTTTTAAAGAAACTCTCCAGGCATTGATTTAAATGCATAAAATAATTCAATATTTTGAAACTGTGCCTTAACTGTTTTTTCTTTTTTATAGTGTGCTGGTTTGTAGAAGTTTTCTAGGTCTGCTATGCATTTTGTCCTTGGTATGGTCTTCCTTATTGACCCTTTTGACTGTCCGTAGTTGGGGGCGGGGCTTATTACCCTTCGCTCTTTGCCGGCCAGTTCAAAAAGAGAACCAGCTAGGTAACAGGAGGCGCTTTTTCTCTCGTCGACTCACTCTTGCCGTTCTTGTTTTTATTAGAACTTTTGGTAGATGAGGAGTTTCATTCTGTTAGTCTGTGTTTTAAAGGCATTTCTATTCATTTGTTCAGCAGTATTTTATTTTGCTAATCGAGTCAAAATCTTCTGCTGTGTTTAGATTTTGCTACGTGCACAGTCAAGCTAACTAACTGTTTCTTTTCTCTGTATTGTTTGTTTTTTTTTCTTGGTTATTTTGTGACTTTTCTTGCCCAGTTTTGGATCCTTGTCTGGACTTATAAAACTACATAATTTAAAGGAATTCGAAGGGAAGACCTATACAGTGGATTGCAAACAACATCTGGGTGAGATCAAACCTTTTGTTTCATTTTTGTATTTGCAGTTTTGTTGAATGGCCATTTTGTTTTTTCACTGGATTCTTGATTTTTTTGGAGTATTTCATGAATCTTCTTTCTGGATTTGTTTTGTTTTTCACGAAGGAGACTGAACTGTGGTTAGATTATAATTAACCATTCTCTGCTACCAACTGAACTGTGGTTAAATTTATATTTTAATTAACCTTATCTACTTGCCTTTTATTGGAAGTTGCTGGTTAAACCAATTTACACTTTATGCATTGCGTGCTTCTGCTTTGCAAGTGTTGATAGTGTTTGCTGTTATACTGTTCAATGTGTTCTATGCTCTCATGGTTCTTGTATCACTTTCATGTTCTATAGTTGCTTCCAATAAACGTTTTTTGGGATAAGCATACTCCTCAGGTCCCCTTTAAATCCCTTTTTACGCTGTAACTTATTTGCTGATTCCAAAAAAATCTGAATGCTTGTTTATGGACTCAGTATATGCATATGATCTATGTGACTAGTAGGAATACTAAGGAAGTTTGTTGTGAAGGATTGCAAATCAATATCATATATAAAATGAATAGATCTGAGATGATTACTAATGACCAGTTACTTTTAAAACAAAACTGTGTTATTATGACCTTACAAAAGATGTAATAAGCAATTGAAAATAATTTTCAATAGCACAGAGGTTTATAGAGCGGGCTACACAGAATCTGTACAACCATATACTCCAGTAGATGACTTTGCAACTGATGACAAGCAAGCTGAACAAAAACACAGACTACTGTTTTGTCCACAAGAGATCTACCTGAACAACCTAGATGGATTAATAACATCACAACAATTTCATTAATAGCCCAAGGAACATCATACAAAACAACAAAGCTAGGGAACCTGTCTCAGGACCAGAGACAGCACAGCAGAGAAACAACTTGCAATGGAAACAAACAGCTTTGTGCTCAATTACTGACATTCCCATCCTCTAGATTAATGAATACAGCTACAGGCAGATGTTACCTCTGCAATTCAGGGAAGTGGCGCGTCACATTTATTTACAATACAGAAATTAAAAAGCTATTTCACTGGCAAATGACCCTGAATTATAGACGTTGATACCTGGCGCAACAAGCCTCAGCAATCAAATATGTATTTCTGTCAGTGTTAAAAACCCTGCCAGAGCTGCAGTTTGTTGTCAGGAGCACTGTATTATGAATTGGCTTGTTCTAAGAGGTTGTTTCAATTGATCTATCCGATTATGTCTGGAAAAATCGCTTGAGGGAGAGTGAATAAAACTGAATCTTTGGGTTTGTTCTTCTGGATGAATAATGGTTTGTGTTGTGTGTCGCTGTTGTCTAGTCATGAATAGGGAGCCATAAGAACATGCATCGCAGAGGGGGCTAGGAAGGCTACAGCCCTGCATTGTGCCAGACCACTGCCTCGCCAGACTGCTCCAGGTGGGTGGTCTCGCACAACACCTCAGTCCTACACTCTGCCAGCCTGCTCCCTCTCCTTAGCGTGAGCACTGCTGCCTCACCTCCCCCAGCTCCTCGCGAGACTGCTCCAGGTAGGTGGTCTCACGAAGCACCTCGATGGGCTCGGGTTCCAGGTAAGAGTCGTCCTGCCGCTCCGAAGTATCTGTGTCGCTCTCCTCGCTCTTCTCCAGCCCGTCATTGTCCGATTCCTCGTGGTCCTGCTCGTTCTCCCGGTCCGACTTGTCTGAGTAAAGGTCGTGGTCCCTGAAGTGCTGCGTCTCGATTTCACTGTCATTGAAGCTGCACAACACACAATTCGTTTAATGGTGGAGGGCACTGCAACTTGGAAGTTACAGACAATGACAGGTTATATGTTTTAAACCCTACAAAGGACAACAGATTTTGGGTTAAGTAGCCTGCTCAGCCATTGCTGTTAAGAAAAAATCACTTATTTGGGAACCATGTCAGATTTATTGATCATATTATTAATTTATAAGAATAAAACATTTTACTCAAATAAAATAGGCAAACACTGGACACAGGTTGCTGATGTCACTTTTACTTGGCCATTCTTGAGTCATAAATTGAGAAATAACTCTTTCAACACTATATGGCAGTAGGCCTATAAGAAAGAGATCCATTAGAAAAAGCCGGGGATTAAACTAAATATTGAATATGCCTAGGTATGCACTATTGTTTTAATCACCATTATTCAGTGTTATATAAAAAGCATACATATATATTTTTTTAACCACAAGCAGATCAAAGGATGTTTTTAAAGGATGGTAATGGTCAGGAACAATGATTATGACCACTCAATTACAGACATGCATAATCCTGGTTTAATCCAGTGCTAGATTACAGAGTAGTAGGATTCTCACGTGAAGCTATCGGGTCCTTGCAGGTTGCTGGCTCGCAGCAGGCTGTAGAAGTTGACCTGGGAGTGCTCTCCTGAGGACCCCACTTCGAGCTCCTTGCCTTCCCTGATCATGGTGCGCTTCAGGAGGCTTGAGCATTTCAGCGCCAGCTCCAGTGCATCCAGCCAGCATCTGCCTGCCGAGGGAGACCAGGAAAGTTAACACAGGAGTTAGTAACTGTTACTAGCTGACCTTTCAACAATGACTCAACATACAAACACTGCAGATGCACAAACCCAACTCTTTACACTTGGATACTTGTTGAATGTGCCAAAATCAAAGCAGCAGCACAATGTAGGGGCTCCATGAAAAATAAATTGTGGAACAGTGCTCCTCATTAATAAAGCAATACCAAATGTGTTCAAATAAACTGACCAGTACAAACACTACCACAACAAATGAATTTAGTGGGAGTAAGAGTTTGCCTGATGTTCAACAAAATTATAAAACTGTATTGGTAGTAAATAAACAAGTATATGCAGTATAATTGAGTGTTTGACTCAATTCACTGGCCTCACTTCTTGTAATGTTAATGTATTGTAATTGTAATGTTAATGGCCACCAGGTGTCACTGCGACTTAATTTGTCTGGCATCTTTGTTCCAGCCATGGCACCCCGACCGAGTGTCCCTCAACCAGACAGGCAGTTGCTATTATGATGTGCACAGATATCCACGATTCTGTAAAGGTTGTAAATTCACTGATAAAAACGGCCTCTTACCATCTGACTCGGAAGCAGCCCGGAAGATCAGGTAACTGCTGGGTAAAGGCTGAGTGATGGATCCTACAGCTTCCCCTTTTGGACCCTGAAATTCAACAGACGGTGCTTCAGAAAGAGAGTTTGGTATTGAATAGGTCTAAAAACAATACCATGGCAACCGGAGACACAGGCATGGCAGTGAAAGTGCTGTTTGAACAGTAACTCAGATGCTCAGCAGTGCCTGCCACATCAAAATACCAGCCCACAATATAGTGACAACACAGCATCTGTAGGCTACTGGTAAAAGCATTCACATGGAACTCTGGCAGACGCTGATAACTCTGTGCAGCCTCCACTGACTTCTCGGAACTGTGCTGTACAAAACACCACTCCATGAAACTGTGCGGTACAAAACACCACTCCATGCAACTGTGCTGTACAAAACACCACTCCATGCAACTGTGCTATATAAAACACCACTCCATGGAACTGTGCTGTACAAAACACTAAACAACTGACACTCTGAAGTGTCACTGCTTTCGTGTCCAAAATTAAATGCATTCAATGCATTAAAATGATACATTATAGTGTGAGATTCTGGTGGAGAACTGTATCGCAGACCCAGAGGGTATTATTAACCACTGTCTGTCTTTCTTGCCCCAAATCTTGCCTATTTCACGGTATCTTTTTGGTTATTCATCCTTTCAAGCTAAAAACGCTTTAGTTCCTTTAGTGACAGGGGCCAAGTGACTGCAGTGCTCCTCTCATATTTGATAAGTGAAATCCTCGATCAGGTATGACGTATACACTTTCCACACACACTCCCCGGCCACTCAGCGGTTCAACTATTATGGCCCTCTGAACTAGAAACACTAACAATCCACATTATATCAGACAACTGTTGAGCAATGCAGTAAACACTAACAAGTGTAAAAGCTAACAAATGTATTTGATCTGCAACCAAAGCACCACTGTTCCAATGTTTGAACACGTACATTCCAGCAGTTTTACAGCATGTTTGTATTCAATGGCATCATATCAACTCCTAAGGTCCCCTAATCTGATTGGTAGGTAACCAAGAATTTAAATTAGGTTAACTTTAACTGGACGGTCAAACAACTTGTCTCTCTCTCTCTGTCCTGAATTAGCCAAAGGCCAAACCTTACAAACAAAGAATGTATTTTTAATTTGCCTTTCTGCTGTATTTTTTATTTAGAAATGATGTCATTGCTTGTGCAGGGTTGCAGTCAGAGATGTAGAATAAGATGATTAAGATTGCACAGCGAGTATCTTTGGGTAACATTTAACTAGCCGTAAACACCACCCCACGCGGCCTTTCTCTAGTGAGAAATATTCCAAGAAGTGGACTGTACGTTCCGCTGCGATCAGGGGCGCAAATGGGGTTAAAAACTGGTGCTAAACTATTCAGTACAAGAGAACTTACTGGTGCTAAACTTGCGACCAGTTTCTGCAACTTTCCACACGACACAAACCACCTCTCCTGTGTATGTGGGTGGGTCATGTGAGTAGTGCAGATACAATGAGAAACTGTCACCTTGTATGGTTCTTAAAGAGGAAGTTCTTTAAAAAAACAGTTAGTCCCAAAGTGTTGCCACAACTGTTTAAATAACACATCTGTCATTTTTCTTTTCATTGTTAACCACTGTTGTTTTCAAATAACGCTATCTGTTAAATAACAACAGTATATATGTGTTGTCGGACCCAGCCTTTGAAGTTGAATCCTGATTTTAGATTCTGAATTAATCACACTTCACAGAAGGCGGTAAGCATATATTCATTGCCTGAAAAATAGATGTCTTAAAGAGGAGTAGAATTAGTATGAAATCCAGCTACAGTAAGCAAACCACACCACCCCCGACACAGATGACAGGAGGACTTGCATAAACACTATTGATGAACCTAATGATTCTTATGAGCCTGGTCTGATGAATCAGCACAAGAGAGAAAAGAACCCTCAACAGGCACAAGCCTGGAGTTAAATGGCCAAGAGCTTCTGAGAAAACAGAGCGGGACACAGTAAACATGAATCTGTTTTGCGTTGGAAAGGTTAGGTGAAACAGTCAAAGAACCTGGATAAATTTAGGGATACCATCTACGCATACGGAAGTGAGAGGTTTGGAGTTGAAAAAAGAAAGGAGAAAGTACAAACTATTCCTGTAAAGTCTAGATGGCAGCAGGAGATTGAGCGCTTAGAGAAAGGAGGAAGCTGAGGAAGCAATGGAGGAGAGCAGAACAAAGTCAGGAGGAGGCACTCAATCTATTATAAAAGATAAGCTTGCAACATTGCACACAGCTGGGCGCCTACGGAAACATTGCAAAAGGAAGGAGCATGCCATAACTAACTTTTCGAAAGACCCATTCAAATTTTCAAAGAAGTTATTCACCAGGGAGAAAAATGGCACATTAAAAGCAACCAAGTCTGAGCTGGAGAGATATCTCGAGGAAACGCATGCAGATAAAAAAGGCAGGATTCCTTTAGACATCCCACCTATCAATCTACCAGAATACCAAATGGAGGACTGCCCATCTAAATGGATAGAAGTAGAGCAAGCTGTGAAAAAGGCAAGGGCGTCATCATCATCAGTGTACAAGAGTGCTCCTGGTATTCTACGAATCCTGTGGAAATTGATGAAAGAAAGTAGCATGGGATTCAAGGAAACACATGTACATGGATTAGGGAGTGGTTAACATGTAGAAAACAGAAAGTACTGATTAGAGGAAAAACCTCAGAATGGAGTGTGGTAACCAGCGGTGTACCACAGGGATCAGTATTAGGTCCTCTGCTATTCCTAATCTACATTAATGATTTAGATTCTGGTATAGTAAGCAAACTTGTTAAATTTGCAGACGACACAAAAGTAGGAGGAGTGGCAAACACTGTTGCAGCAGCAAAGGTCATTCAAAATGATCTAAACAAGATTCAGAACTGGGCAGACACATGGCAAATGACATTTAATAGAGAAAAGTGTAAGGTACTGCACGCAGGAAATAAAAATGTACATTATAAATATCATATGGGAGATATTGAAATTGGAGAAGGAATCTATGAAAAAGACCTAGGAGTTTTTGTTGACTCAGAAATGTCTTCATCTAGACAATGTGGGGAAGCTATAAAAAAGGCTAACAAGATGCTCGGATACATTGTGAAAAGTGTTGAATTTAAATCAAGGGAAGTAATGTTAAAACTGTACAATGCACTAGTAAGACCTCATCTTGAATATTGTGTTCAGTTCTGGTCACCTCGCTATAAAAAAGATATTGCTGCTCTAGAAAGAGTGCAAAGAAGAGCGACCAGAATTATTCCGGGCTTAAAAGGCATGTCATATGCAGACAGGCTAAAAGAATTGAATCTGTTCAGTCTTGAACAAAGAAGACTACGTGGCAACCTAATTCAAGCATTCAAAATTCTAAAAGGTATTGACAGTGTCGACCCAAGGGACTTTTTCAGCCTGAAAAAAGAAACAAGGACCAGGGGTCACAAATGGAGTTTAGAAAAAGGGGCATTCAGAACAGAAAATAGGAGACACTTTTTTACACCGAGAATTGTGAGGGTCTGGAATCAACTCCCCAGTAATGTTGTTGAAGCTGACACCCTGGGATCCTTCAAGAAGCTGCTTGATGAGATTTTGGGATCAATAAGCTACTAACAACCAAACGAGCAAGATGGGCCGAATGGCCTCCTCTCGTTTGTAAACTTTCTTATGTTCTTCTTATGAAAAACAGGTTGTACCAAGAGCATGGTGCTGTGCAGGTGGGGGTTTTATACCCAAAGAAAAAGATTCTACGAGTATCGGTCAGTTTGGCCCTATTTCCCTGTTAAACGTGGAAGGCAAGATTTTCTTCAGTATTGTTGCTCAGAAAAGAACTGCTTTAATGACACTTCAGTACAGAAAGCTGGTATTCCAGGCTTCCCAGGATGCTTAGCACACATCAGTGTGATCTGGCAGCAAATTCAAACAGCTAAAAAGGAGAGGAAGGAACTGGCTCTAGCTGAGATGAAAAGATTCTGGTTGGGGACCTCAAGCACAGTAGAAATAAAATAAACTGGGCTTAGCTGAGTGGGGGAAGGAGGGGGAGTGATGCCGAGAAGCCAGAATCACTGTCGAGCCCTCTAAGGTGTCATGGGCTTGTCGACAAAACACCAAGGATGGAAGGCGCCCACTTGAAGACCCCAGAGAACTACCCTATTCAGCTCAGTCCAGGCGGTTGTCATGCTGATGTGCTAGAGAGGCCGCACTGTGGTTGATCCCTGGAGCCAGCATTGCAGCAGTTGTGTGTGCTGATGCGCCAGGGAGGCAAAATAGGCTGATCCCTGGAGCCAGCATTACACTTCAGCCATCAACATCCAGGCAGAATGATATCTACATGAGCAGATGGCAGGAAATTGCAGATGGATCACATTAGTTAACAGTAAAAGAAGCTATGTCTTAGTTGGTGCTTCTCTTGGCGAGTGCCGAGTCCAATATCAGCATGAAGTTTAACACCTACTCTCATGTAATGGAAATCATGTATAGTGATGTATAGTACGTATAGTGTGGTTTAGTTAGATTACTACGCCTGATTAATGCAGTAGCTGCGTTTAAGTATTCTTCTTTCGATACTCTCTGTATGCAAAGCGTGTTTAAATAAAATGAGATAACATTTCCAAATGTGAGAAAGCATTGTTAGAAGCATTGCTGTGTTCCTAATTGTTTATTAAACATAGCCTCTCTGAAGGAGGCTGTTATCCTAACACAAGCGTCTTGTCTGTTTTTGTTTCTCATAAAGTTTACTGGGTTTAAGGTATAAATTTCCCTCGGGCCCAGTGTATGAGTAAAAACCTTTAAACCACTAGGAGTACTGTTCCCTCCTGAGCCTTTCCTTTATAATACTCCAATGAGACAGTTTCAAAGCTCTTTTCAAAATCTCTGCTCATGGTGCCAGAATTTAATGTTGCTGCCGATATACGAGGTACCATGGAGCCACATTTGCACCCCTGTGCGGTGCGGGCCCTTTGCACTCACCTTGACGGCCCAGATGGACTGCTCCAGGGGATGGAACAACTTGAAGCAGAAGCCGTCCTTCTTGGAGGGGCGCTCAATGAGCTCGCAGGCATTGAGCAGCACCGTGCCGACCCACTGTCCGTTCTTCAAAGTCTTGTAGATCAGCAGCACGCCCGGCTTCAGCACACACCACAGCTTCGTCCAGCTCTTCAGCGTTCCCCGGATCTGAGACACACACACAGACAGAGAGGCACAGCTTTCAGAACTTTCACTCTGTGATGCGCGGGAGCCTCGCAGGAGACCCGTACTCCAGCACTTCGTCCCTGGCTTGCAAGGACACTGCTGTGCAGCAGGTCCAGTGGGCATGGCTGTTGTTAGACATGTGGGTTACAACGTACTACAACTGCTGTTGGGAAATCGCAGTGGCTAAAAAGTCTTGAATGAGAATTTATTTTCTAATTGAACAGGGCTGGAAATAAGACTCCTATTGCATAGCAGTTTCATCCATTCCAGACATTACTTCAAGCCTGATCAGTCACAGAGGGGTTGGCACCACGTAGAGTGGTGACAGACGTTTAAAAATAAATAAATAAATAAATAAATAATCTTGGACACGGCAAACAAAACGGAAGTTATATACAATTATGTGCATGTGTGTTAGACGTATTCACTGCCATGGATAATGATAACTCTTGCCATGGACATGCGTGTCCATGTACGGACAAGTTGCAGACACCTGATCACAGCATAAAGATAACAAGATCATGTGTGTTGTGTCTTACTAAACTCCTAGTAAAACCAGGAATGGATCAAACTGCTATGCAATGTGACTTATTTCCATCCCTGTAATCCTTTAGCAAATTATAACATTTGAGCACAATTCTATGATAGTAGTGAATCAGTGTTTTGCTCGAGTTACAGGATGTGTTGTTGTTCAGAGGTTGTGATATTTTCCTTTCTCCAGAATATACACGGAACAAAAATATAAACGCAACATGCAACAATTTCAAAGATTTTACTGAGTTACAGTTCATATAAGGAAATCAGTCAATTGAAATAAATTCATTCGGCCCTAATCTATGGATTTCACATGACTGGGAATACAGACATGCATCTGTTGGTCACGGATACCTTAAAAAAAAAAAAAAAAGTTATGGGCATGGATCAGAATACCAGTCAGTATCTGGTGTGACCACCATTTGCCTCATGCAACGAGACATCTCCTTTGCATATTGTTGATCAGGCTGTTGATTGTGGCCTGTGGAATGTTGTCCCACTCCTCTTCAATGGCTGTGCGAAGTTGCTGGATATTGGCGGGAACTGGAACACGCTGCGGTACACGTCGATCCAGAGCATCCCAAACATGCTCAATGGCTGACATGTCTGGTGAGTATGCAGGCCATGGAAGAACTGGGACATTTTCAGCTTCCAGGAATTGTGTACAGATCCTTGCGACATGGGGCCGTGCATTATCATGCTGAAACATGAAGTGATGGCGGTGGCTGAATGGCACGACAACGGGCCTCAGGATCTCGGCACAGTATCTCTGTGCATTCAAGTTGCCATCGATAAAATGCCCATACCATAATCCCCATAACATAACCCCACCGCCACCATGGGACACTCTGTTCACAACGTTGACATCAGCAAACTGCTCGCCCACACGACGCCATACATGCTGTCTGCCATCTGCCTGGTACAGCTGAAACCGGGATTCATCCGTGAACAGCACACTTCTCCAGCATGCCAGTGGCCATCGAAGGTGAGCATTTGCCCACTGAAGTCGGTTATGACACCAAACAGCAGTCAGGTCAAAACCCTGGTGAGGACAATGAGCATGCAGATGAGCTTCCCTGAGATGGTTTCTGACAGTTTGTGCAGAAATTCTTCGGTTGTGCAAACCCACAGTTTCATCAGCTGTCTGAGTGGCTGATCTCAGACAATCCCGCAGGTAAAGAAGCCGGATGTGGAGGTCCTGGGCTGGCGTGGTTACACGTGGTCTGCGGACGTACTGCCAAATTCTCTAAAACGACGTTGGAGACTGCTTATGGTAGAGAAATGAACATTCAATTTTCAGGCAACAGTTCTTTTGGACATTCCTGCAGTCAGCATGCCAATTGCATGCTCCCTCAAAACTTGAGACATCTGTGGCATTGTGTTGTGTGACAAAACTACACATTTTAGAGTGGCCTTTTATTGTCCACAGCACAAGATGCACCTGTGTAATGATCATGCTGTTTAATCAGCTTCTTGATATGACATTCATCAGGTGGGTGTATTATCTTAACAAAGGAGATATGCTCACTAACAAGGATGTAAACAAATTTGTACACAAAATTTGAGAGAAATAAGAATTTTGTGCGTATGGACAATTTCTGGGATCATTTACTTCAGCTCATGAAACATGGGACCAACACATGTTGCGTTTATATTTTTGTTCAGTGTACTTACTAGTACTCGTGTGGTCTATTTAACATTTTTGTGGTCATTTTTTTGAAAGATATTTGCCAGCGCAAAAGTTGAATCCTATGTCATAACTCAGGCAGCTGGAGCACACTTTATATATATTAGCACATTCACATCAAAGTAATACTACTTGAATCAGCTATAAAAAAAAAATCAAAACAAAATAAAAAGCTGCTATCCCTACTGCTCCTGAACTATAAAACCAAAATATCCACCAAACGCAATTTCCCTTTAAAATGAAACTATATTCTACCAATGTAAACACTGCAGTGTTTGGCTCCATTGCAGTTTAAATCCTTACAATAGACTTCACTGTCTACAACCCCATGCCTTCAGAAAACACCGACTGGGCCCCGGCGATCAATATCAACAGAACTGCTCTGACCTTCAGCCAGTCTGCCATGACAATCACCGAGGGGTCTGTGATGGTGCTGAGTAACTCCTTAGTCGCCCTCTTCTTTTCTTCTCTGTAATTTTTCTTCTGTACCTGCAATAAAGATGTACGCATAGGCTACTCATTGCTTAATCATTACTTACTGTGTTCCTAAATTATCCATGACGGACCTTGACCTAAAAACTCATGAAATATGTACACTAGAAATGAAGACAGTACCTCAGAGCGTTAGGGCCAAATAGTCACATGACCACAATATTAGTCACTTATCTTCAAGTGAAAATATTAAGTTGTCAATAAAAAAACAACGAATATAAAAACGTGTTGGAAGCAGCAACTATATAGAGCTCCAGAAAAAGCTACAGCTCATAAGCAATGATAAGATATCCTGGGTGCACACCTCAGCTGAGCCACTGGCTCGCCCTGTAACCTGTGTGATAATCACACATAAAAGACAAACACATTCCTGAGATGTTATAAACGAGTCATGAAATCCCCCAGATTGCTGATGCTTCGGTAGATCAACCCTTTTCTAAGTGCCCTCGAAAGCTGTTCTAATGCCAGCAGTAGGGTGCAGATAGAAATGTCTAGATTTTCTTAGCAACTACAGTGTTTCTGAGGGTAGTACTTTTAGATAATTGACCACTTGCTTTCATTTTAACAGGCTAAAGACAGTATATTTGTATTTACAGAGTGGAAAGGTGATGTATCTAGGTTGGACCTTCCATGAGGTTTAATTTCAAGAGCTGGTTGGCCTTCACGCAGTACAGCAGCAGACATACTAATAACTCAACACAAACGATCAGTCATTCCGCACTGCACCCAATCCATCAGAACTAACCATACCTAAAGATCTAAAAATGTCTGCAGTGAAAAGAATGTACTGGGAGTAAACAGAAAAAAATAAATGAATTTCCTCAGCCCTTCAGAATGAGACGTCAGACTCAAGTCCTTCAGAGCTTCTACATTTCTAAACAGACAGTAAATAATACACAATGAGGAATACGTTTGAAGTTGCCTTACTTTAAGAGACTCCTTCTTCGTAAGTTTGCTCTCTGTGGATGAAACCTCCTTGTCAGAACCATTGTAGAGCTTTGATTCAGACTGAAAAAAATAAAAAAGAAAACTAGATATATACAGTATATAAACTACAATTTGGTGAACAGGTATTAAAACCAACAATGCAGGATTCTTTCTAGAAGGAAAAAAGTAAACTGAATGAAGCAACCATATTCAGAAAGATGCTCTAATAGTTTACAGTTGCCTACAGTGCTTTACTGTACATGTGGTAGCTAGGGCTATGTTCAAAGGTTTGTTCGCTAGCCAGGTATCCAAAGTTATTTCAAAATCCGTTTAACAATGTGTGAATACCACAAAATCAAAAATGAAATGTCACTCTCATGAAAAATCCAATCTTTTGATTTGTATAATGCATATTACTTAAATAAAACTTGTATGAAAATCCACTACCAAATCGTAAGCAACTCTATATGGCGCCGCTGCCGTGTATGAAGCTGGGTATATTATTATACCAAAGCACAGGGGCGGGGGCGGGGGCGGGGGGGGGGGGGGGGGGGGGGGTACCTATAGCAGTTGTAGTGCTTCAGTAAAATATGTACTGAATACCTAGTGTACAAGACAGTGTAAGAGAAGTGTTATAGTAGAATATGTTTGAAACATACGCTAACACTAATAATTTGGATTTTGAAAACCGAGTGCCGTCCGCCCCTTCTCCACCAAGCTCGTGTTATCCAGAGGCACTTCTTCACTCTCCATCTCAACAGCAAAGCACTGTATAGCGTAAGCTGTACTGAAAGAAATGTCTCGAAAATCCTCTGCTGTTTGGGATTTCTTTTATTAAATGCCACCCCAAAAAAGTTGAACACAAACTATGTAAAACAAGCATAAACTACTGGTATACAATGAAATATGCAATCTTGAGATACGGGTCTTTATGTCGAAGTGTCTCACAATTAACCCATTGACTATGTGTAAAAATGAAACAGCATATGCTTCGCTCGTTAAAGAATGGACTATTAAAGTACTATATACTCAGGTCTCACTGTTCTGCTGAAACATGTGAAAATGATCTCGGGTTTCTCGCTGATTCTTCTGTCCATTTTAATCAGAGTATATCTGGTATACCTAAAACCACTGCCTCCCCAGCACAGCAGGCCTGGCTGTCCTGTTATCTGCAGACATCATTAGGCTATGAGGTGTGTGTGTGGTCCCCACTTTCATATGCAGGGTGAAGTTGTCTTGAGACTGCTCATCGCAGACCCTTTCTCCAAATGAGTGAATGTCGTATCCCGAAGCGAGGATTTAAGTGTTCAGACTAGCGCGTCACCTTTAATTAGGATAACGAGCCCCAGGATATCTTTGACACCTCTTATCACACATTTAAAATGACATCCAATTAGCAGCTGACAGCTACAGTTCAGTGCTTGTTTTTTTAATTTTCTTCCAATGTGGTGTGGTGCTCTAACAAGAGAATGTATTTTTTGACACAGACAAAAAGCCATACAACCTGCTAAGCATAAAAGTTCACAATTTAGTTATAATGCTACAAGACCGTTACAATAATTACGGGTAACACTTTACATTAAGTGTCTCTAATTACTGTTTCTTTACATGGCACACACACGTGCACTTACACACAATTCCAAATGTTATTATGTATAGCTACAATTACTATTGTTTCTTTATTTAGCAGATGCCTTTATCCAAGGTGATTTACAGAGACTTGGGAATATGAACTATGCATCAGCTGCAGAGTCACTTAAAAAAACATCTCGCCCGAAAGACGGAGCACAAGGAGATTACGTGACCTGCTGGGATTTGAGCTGGGGGCCTCCAGTTTACAATCCCTTTTTCTTTAACCACCAAAACACAGAGTCCTTACCAATACATGCAAGTACACAACTGTACCAGAAAAGGGTTAGGGTTACCATTATATCATGCAAAATCGTTTACACATTAAGTAGCTATGCATAATAGCATTGTAATTATGTGTAAATATGCATGCATTTATGAAGTAACTACTACGTTATGTAAATACGCAGTAATTAGCGACATTTAGTGTTACCGAAATTCCTTCCTTCGTTTTGTTTTTAAATTTTCAAATATCTCCTGGATTATGCACACGAGACACATCCTGTTGTGTAGCAGTCTGGCTTCTAGAATGGCAGGTATCGGGGGAGAAGAAAGAAAGAAAAAGAAAGAAAGAAAGAAAGAAAGAGTGCTTCCCAGCGGGTAAAACTACCCTGGGGAGGATTAACAAACTGCTGGAGACGGTAAACAAGGTTTTCCCAGCGGCTGCTTAGAAAAGGTGCCCTTCACCCCCCGGCTTAGAATCAGCAGCAGAGTTAAGAAATTGGTTCAGAGGCTTAAGAACCAGATAAACTCTGCAATAGAGCACACTCGCAGAGGCTACTCCAGCCCTGTGCTCTCAAATGGACACTAATCCCATTTAGATTCCCTCTGTGCTGCCTCGCTTAATGATTATAATGAATGCCTGCGTGCTGTGGTGCTGATCACAGCCTCAGAGCCAGAGACACGGCAGTAATAGGGTGATTGCATCTACTTTACAACCCCTCAAGGGTCAAATCAGTTAAAAATCCCCAGTCTCCCTCCATCACAGTCTGACGCATGTTCCACAACACTGTAGAAACGCACACCCATCACTTTACTCTGAAGTGACAGTGACTCATATTATTGAAGTAACAGGTGTGTCGTCAAGCTGGATGCAATGAAATGGAGGACCATTTTAAATGTCTTTTATGCAAGGTTTTATTGTAACGAAACAGGGCCTGGCTGCCAATGGTGGCCCTACATCCTACTGACAGTGCACAGGGTATTTACTGCTCAGCCTCACTGTGCGGCTGATTTTAAATTACTTCAGAGAAGTGCTGTCTTTGAGTGGCTCAAAATACACCCAATTTACCTTTCCAAGGCTACACTGAAACGCAGCTTCACACCTTAAAAGAAAGTTTACTCCACAATGTCTGTGCAATAATCAACAGTAAAAATGAAGCAAATAAGAATTATTACGGGGACACTCAGAACCTGTCACTTTATACAAATGTTACAGTAATATAATGTAAATAGATACACTTTATAAAAAAACTAACTGTTAAAACCTCTTTGTGTTCCTGCTTACCTTGCTTTTAGACATGGAAAGGGCAGAGTCCTCTTTGGGCTGTAAAACGTCATCCTTTCCCCTATCGAAACCTGCAAAGACAAAAAAACAGCTGTTGTAAAAAACACTGGATTTCAAGGGCTGCAAGAACTCTAGTTCAGTGTACCCCTCAGAATGAATGCTGAATCTAGTCTTCCCAGCCACGATGTTGGGGATTGCGCGGATTTAAGTTTGAGAAGCCAGGGTAGAATGTGTATTTGGTTGGGTCCATCCAGAGACAGACAGGTCTTGTTTAGGGTCAAAGGTACTCATTTTACAACACTGGGGTAATGTACAAAGACAATGCGAAGCAAACCTGTAGCTGACTATCACAGCATGCACTATGGAACCACTAACACGGCCTGCTAAAGCACTCACCCTAACGCTCACTGCGCCCTGCCTTACATGAAATCTGAGATCTAAGGACAACAGAATTCAAGGCCTTATTGATCATCTTGCTGGTCTGACTCTGACCTTGTTAAACTTTTAAATTATCCTCTACTGGAGAGGAAATTCAATCAGGTATTAATTGTTATATTTCTGGATACACAGAGAATATAAAATTCTTTGTACCAGACTTACAGACTTGCCGTCACTGGCAGTGTTGTGAGGCTGCCAAGTTAATATCCTTGAGAGCTATTGTACAGCTTCTTTTGTCTCTACTGTTAACTGAAAACTTCTGGATAAAGTTTCTTCTCCCCCTTAAGATTATGTTGTCAGCAAGGTCACGGTAGGAATGCAGTGCAGAATATGTTGGCAATCTTTCACACAGAGCCCAACAGGATGCGGTCACAGGCATGAGGTTTCAGATTTTGATGCATACTGAAGGTATTTTTGGAGCCTGGGCTGGTGGGCAACTGTTTATATATAGCATAATTATATGATATATCTATATATGATATACACTTATTATTAATATTATATATATATATATATATATTAAGTAATATAACATTGAACTTCAATATTAATTGTAGGCATTCATAAATGATAGAAGCAAAGTTTATTAATTAAGAGAGTGTACCAGCAGTACTTTTTGTGGTATGTTTAATAATACAATCCTGTAACCCTAATACAGCCCCAAAAGTTCACTTAGAAAATGCTGTTTGATAGATGGATTACTGGATAGATAGAGGAGAAGGGAGTTTACTAGTTCAGCTTCTTTGCCATCCTCCCACTCTACTCAATGCTCTACTGAAAAACACCTTGCTTCATTCATACAGCCCTTTCTTCAAACTCGGAAATGCACACTCTGCCAAATTCTTCATGCCCAGAAGCTACAATTTCTTTTGTATGCATTCTGAAGAACAGAAGTAGCTATTTTTGAGGGATGGTCATGTAAACCCAAGACCAGTTAAACTCTTTGCAGACTGAAGGTAGTAGAAGCCTTAGCTACTCATGACAGTCTTTAGACTCCAGCTTTAAGCCCGATTTTTTTGTGTGTACATACACTAAACTGTGTAGTACAGTACTGGTTTTGTACATACCCATTTCAGACTGACATACATTCATGCCAATTGTACCTAATGCAGGAATCCCTTCCAGTGTCCACACACAAGCAGCTTTAAACTACAGACTATCCTACAATAGGGAACTGTTCAACAATTCAGTGCCCATCGCTGGAATAAGGAGCACGTTCTGTGTGTGTTTGAGTGGGCAATGAATCATTGTAGGAGATCACTCAAAATCCTAACTACCTTACATGTCCAGCGGTATAATTTAACTTCAAAGAGACGTGCTGCTCAATGCACAGTGTGGATAAGAATCGTGTTAGGAACACAACCAAATCAGCCAGAATCAAAATGCTTCATATACTGTAATAATACCACATTTCCTACAGAGGCCTGAGATGTTTTTCAACACCTTTTTTTTTTTTTTTTTTTTCCAGCCCTGTGCTGCATAAACCAAATAAAATTAAGGAGACTTTGTTTAGCCGGTGTGACCTCTTCACAGCCCCGCTCAAAAGCCCCAGTTGGCAAGAGCCACCTCCAGTAGCCATGCTCAATGACCAAATGAGACATGCAGTAGAAGGTTAACACACCACGAGAGGTGAAAATGCACACAACAGGCTTAGTATTTTGTAAAAATTGTACTTACAGTGCACTACTAAATTATGAACTCCAACAATCCAAATTTCTAATACTAAACTGTACTGGTTTTATCAAGTGAAACATTTTGGGAACTTTTAAGATTTGTTTTAGTGTGCATCTTTGAACCTTTGGAGTAAAAGAACAGAGAACCTGCATCATAGAAGCAGCTTTTGAACTCAAAATGTCAACCCCCCCCCCCCCCCCATACAAGCCATCACCTCACAACAATGGAAACTGACCCTTTGAAACACCAGAAGTCATCACTGCCACAATGCAAATAACGGAGAAGAGAACATAATGTGTCGCGTAGTAACTGAAACAGGTGGCTGGGAGAAACTGAATGAGTCACAGTGAGGTTCATACAGTACATGCATTTGAGTGTTTGATTGAGGCTTCTCATTTTTATCTGAGATTCACATCGGAAGGAAACATATCTTAAATAGCATTACGTTTCTTGCATTTAACGCAAGGTTTCTACATCACCTGCCTAATCAACAGGTGAAGTTAGAAACCTCAAGATATAACTCCCAGACCAAAAAACATAAATTGCATTTGCAGTAAAAAAAATAAATAAAATTGACCTTTCTAGCATACCCGCAGTTTAAGGTACAGTAACATATAGAGATTACATTAAAAGAGAATAAAAACAAATATAACTAACCTGACAGAATGGGGGAGAGCTCATTGTACCCCCCAAAAGAAGCATTGCGAACGAGTTTGCGCCCATCGGTCCGGGGTGAAAACACGACCGTCACCCCGGCGCAGGTGGAGAACCTCCTGCGCAGCATGCCCTCTTCTTTCATCATAGAGGCGCTGTACCCTGGGCAAATGTCCCCTCAACACAAAGGACTGAGGCTGCTGAGACAAGCAGCAAGCTACCATGAGCTAGTAGGAACAGTGAGACTCACAGGCAAGCAAGAGCAGCGCTTAATACAAACTCGACCACACTCTCTCTCTGTCTCTCTCTCTCTCTCTCTCAACTGGCCACTGGATCTCAAACCAGCGAATCAGCACTAAGTCTACTCCTCTTGCAAATTCTGGTGTTTCAAACAAACTGTAAAAAACATCATATCTCTCTTAGTATTTATCTGGGGCAACAGCATGGCTATTCAAGACTTTCTGTTTTAATTCTGTATCCGCACAGATTCTTCAAAATACTCCTTTGCTGTAAATCCCTGCTGTGTGAATAATGCACGTTTCCCTTTCATTTCAGACCATGCACATGACAACTGGCTTTTGAAAGGCTCAGGGTAAAAAAAAAAAAAAAAAGCGACATCTTTTAATATATTATACTCTGCCTACTTGTCTCTCAGCATCCTATAATACTCTCATGTTACCCTGACAATGACAGGATTGCAAAGCTCTGCTGCCTAAATACATCCTTGCAAACTCAGATTTTTTTCAGTGCTCAACTACCTGGGGAGACAACTTAACTGGCTAATTCACTGGAGATTATTCTACTGATAAACCCCTGAAATGCACAGGCATTTCAAACAAAGGGTTCTACTGATACACCCCTGAAACGCACAGGCATTTCACAATACAGGGTTCTACTGATAAACCCCTGAAACGCACAGGCATTTCAAAATACAGGGTTCTATTGATAAACCCCTGAAACGCACAGGCATTTCAAAATACAGGGTTCTACTGATAAACCCCTGAAACGCACAGGCATTTCAAAATACAGGGTTCTACTGATAAACCCCTGAAACGCACAGGCATTTCAAAATACAGGGTTCTACTGATAAACCCCTGAAACGCACAGGCATTTCAAAATACAGGGTTCTACTGATAAACCCCTGAAACGCACAGGCATTTCAAAATACAGGGTTCTACTGATAAATCATTAACTTGAAGAAATGCCTTTACTGGGTCTGGAACCACTTCCACTCTGAAGGCTCATTTTTAGATTGCATATATGCCAAGTCAACATTAGCGAAGAAACCGATGCCTCATCACACAATGTGTGCTAACCAGCACAAAGGTGGCACAACTGAATATATTTAATATAACTGAATAATATTAAAGGTTTTCTTCCTCCTCTGAAGAACACTCCTTCAGCTCGTCCTAGTTCAGAGATTGTCAAAAGCAACATGGATTGCACCATAACAACATCAAATGTAAAGGCTGAAGACTATTTAAATTAAACCCTAGAAAAAGTGTAGGAAGAATGAGCAAGTTAAAAAGTAAGTTAAAAAGAAAAAAAAAAAGAAAAAGGCACTGTATACTACCAAGGAGCTTTGCTGCCTGTCAGGCTTACCCAGAACCACTGTAGTTTGCAATCCTCTCTCTCTCTCTCTCTCTCTCTCTCTCTCTCTCTCTCTCTCTCTCTCTCTCTCTCTATATATATATATATATATAATATATATATACACATACATATATACATACATATATACATAGAAACAGGTCTGGATTTAAAGAACCTGTACAGATTCATTGGGTTTGTAGTTTTAAAGGAAATTATTCTTGTTTAGATATAACATAAAGCTATTTTCACCCCCTTTGTAAAGTGTGATGTATTCAGGGGTTGCAGGATGATTCTTTCCTTTGAAAAGTCTGTTACATCTCTTCAGAAGATGAAGTCAGTCTTCCTTTATGCTCTACAGCCCCTAAAACTCTAAACGTAATTCACTTTTGACTTCCGCATCAGCAAGGTGACAAGCACAGGGTTGCTAGGCAACCTCACAAACTTCCCATTCTCTACAGGCTGCTCTGTGAGGGAGAGTAGGCCTCTAATTGCCTTCCTTTTCTCGTTTGGAGCATATTAAATTGTTCAATAAAAGAGAATATATGTATATATCATACAAATTAGCAGCCTGGTGTGAATGTGTGTGTGTACTGATAACCCATTTGATTTTAAACAGGTTCCTCATAATATCATTTAATCAGGTGAGTTTTTTCAGTTATTAATTTAGCATTTTCATTCCTTCTAAAATGCAGTCAGGTAACATTAGGTTTCTGCAGTACGTCAGTCATGCCTCTGTTTTGTTATACTGCTACAGTGGCTTGCGAAAGTATTGACCCCCCTTGCCTATTTTGTTGCCTTACAACCTGGAATTAAAATAGATTTTTTGGGGGTTTGTATCATTTGATTTACATAACATGCCTACCACTTTGAAGATGCAAAATATTTTTTATTGTGAAACAAACAAGCAATAAGACAGAAAAACAGAAAACTTGAGCGTGCACAAGTATTCACTCCCCCAAAGTCAATACTTTGTACAGCCACCTTTTGCAGCAATTACAGCTGCAAGTCTCTTGAGGTATGTATCTATAAGCTTGGCACATCTAGCCACTGGGATTTTTGCCCATTCTTCAAGGCAAAACTGTTCCAGCTCCTTCAAGTTGGATGGGTTCCACTGGTGTACAGCAATCTTCAAGTCATACCACAGATTCTCAATTGGATTGAGGTCTGGGCTTTGACTAGGTCATTCCAAGACATTTAAATGTTTCCCCTTAAACCACTCAAGTGTTGCTTTAGCAGAATGCTTAGGGTCATTGTCCTGCTGGAAGGCGAACCTCTGTCCCAGTCTCAAATCTCTGGAAGACTGAAACAGGTTTCCCTCAAGAATTTCCCTGTATTTAGCGCCATCCATCATTCCTTCAATTCTGACCAGTTTCCCAGTCCCTGCCGATGAAAAACATCCCCACAGCATGATGCTGCCACCACCATGCTTCACTGTGGGGATGGTGTTCTCGGGATGATGAGAGGTGTTGGGTTTGTGCCAGACACAGCGTTTTCCTTGATGGCCAAAAAGCTCAGTTTTAGTCTCATCTGACCAGAGTACCTTCTTCCATATGTTTGGGGAGTCTCCCACATGCCTTTTGGCGAACACCAAACGTGTTTGCTTATTTTTTTCTTTAAGCAATGGCTTTTTTCTGGCCACTCTTCTGTAAAGCCCAGCTCTGAGGAGTGTACGTCTTAAAGTGGTCCTATAGACAGATACTCCAATCTCCGCTACGGAGCTTTGCAGCTCCTTCATGGTTATCTTTGGTCTCTTTGTTGCCTCTCTGATTAATGCCCTCCTTGCCTGGTCCGTGAGTTTTGGTGGGCGGCCCTCTCTTGCCAGTTTTGTTGTGCTGCCATATTCTTTCCATTTTTTAATAATGGCTTTAATGGTGCTCTGTGGGATGTTCAAAGTTTCGGATATTTTTTTATAACCCAACCCTGATCTGTACTTCTCCACAACTTTGTCCCTGACCTGTTTGGAGAGTTCCTTGGTCTTCTGGTGCTGCTTGCTTGGTGGTGCCCCTTGTTTAGTGGTGTTGCACACTCTGGGGCCTTTCAGAACAGGTGTATACATACTGAGATCATGTGACACTTAGATTACACACAGGTGGAC
The DNA here is from genome assembly GCF_017654505.1 of Polyodon spathula. Taxonomy (NCBI): domain Eukaryota; kingdom Metazoa; phylum Chordata; class Actinopteri; order Acipenseriformes; family Polyodontidae; genus Polyodon; species Polyodon spathula. The sequence continues at coordinate 46,563,895 of NC_054541.1, read as the reverse complement.
CTTATTTAACTAATTATGTGACTTCTGAAGGTAATTGGTTGCACCAGATCTTATTTAGAGGCTTAATAGCAAAGGGGGTGAATACATATGCACGCACCACTTTTCGGTTATTTATTTTTTAGAATTTTTTGAAAGAAGTTATTTTTTTCATTTCACTTCACCAATTTGGACTATTTTGTGTATGTCCATTACATGAAATCCAAATAAAAATCCATTTTAATTCCAGGTTGTAAGGCAACAAAATATGAAAAATGCCAAGGGGGGGGGTCAATACTTTCGCAAGCCACTGTACGTCCTGAAAACCCAGGTAGAGTTGCAAAACCTGATCCCTCATTATTTCAGGCACAAATAGCATTATCATTTTTGCTCATCACGTAACATAACACTGCCATGTTCATGCAATGAAGTGAGGAGGACTTATCCATTATACTACAGCAGCACACTGATACACTGCTCTCTATTTGCCACATGTGGAAATCTGACACTGCCTTCATTTCAGTGCATCACATGGCACCAAAGTCCTTAATAATCCACCATTTATAGAGCTAGACTTCTTCATGGCCTTTCCTCAACTATCTCAGCCATTTCCCCAGCAAACTGAACAGCTACGTCTTAAGAAAGAAAGGAAACTTCATCCTCGGTGAAAAAAATAAAACCCAACATGCTTAAAATTACAAATAAATCCACGTATTATGTAAGCATAAAGAGCACTACTAATACAGTAATGTGCTCCTCAGGAATTATCTGTGTCTTGGGCTTTAGCTTGGGCCCAACAGATCTTTCTGCAGCTGCCTGTAATTCCATTATTGAATTCATGCCCAATTTATGCCATATCAAAATTCATTTCCCTAACATTTTTAAATGAGTCCACTGAACACAGCACAGCAGATAAACAGCAATGCTCTTGGATATGCCCCTACAGCAATACATACTTATTTCCCAACAAGAAAGTGACAGTATTTAAATCAGTTACAATAGTGCTGTCTTCCTTAAGTAACTTTGTGGAGAAATAGTCAATGTCCCATAATTCCCTCTGTGCTAGCTGCTGTTTCTTATACATACTGATCAGGCACAATCATCACAGCCTGCTGTCTATGGCAAAATCTGGCCTGTGTGGAAATTCTATTAACGATGAAAACATACAGTTCAAATACCATAAAACTCCATACTTCTAAAGAGAACTAAAGACCAAATCAAATTCCTAAGAGGTTCTGCATGGCATATTTTAAGAACATGACCTTCCAAACTGGAAGAAAAATCAATATGCCCTTTTCTACTATTTACTAATGTATTTAACCAAGAGAAAGCCATTGAGACGGAACCCGTCATTCAGAATGCATGGCGCCTTTGAGTGTCTACTTTCAGTCAATAGAGGAGGAATGATTCCTTAGTGAAAGGACTGTGCAAATGAACAAGCTTGTACGGTACAGTGTTTACCTATTACAATTATACTGTGCTTCAAAATAACTAATCGCTGCAGTCCATGTACTGTCCTCTTGAGCTGATTGTGTATACATTAATTCCCCCTCCATTTAACCTCTGCATCCAGTAAAAATCAATTAGTGGATAGAGACAAAGAACAATACTACCCAAAGACACTAGAGATACCAAAATAGCCATGTGACCAATGTACCCCAAGGGCTTGATTCTTAGCTAAAGTCCTAGCTACAGTGTTTCAGATTTGATTTACAAGGAATTCTCAACCTCCTATGTTTAAATTTAGTCCAATACAAAAAAAATAAAAAAATGCAAAAGGTATACAAATGTGTTGTACTAACGGCTGAATTAAGTTTGTTGCTTTACAGTTGGATACATCTATAGCGTATGTTTCTTTATTAACGTAGCAGTAAATTGAGCCCTAACTGCAGTACAGTACTTGCACTGGCTGTGTGTGGCATGCCTTTGGTAAAGCTACTTCAAAGCTGTAGTGCCCCATGGTGTTCTAATAATATCTGTTACAAATTAAAGAAGGTTAACCTTATCAAACAATGCTGAAAACATGTTTCCTGTAGAACAAGGACAGTGTTTGGAATTCAAAGGATGTCCTCTGTTGTGATTTCTGTGGTATGTCCGGAGCTAACAGACCTTGAAAATGGCATCCTTATCTATTTCTGCAAGTAAAAGCATGACACACATCTGGGTCAGTGACAGATCTATTGTAGTGGCAAGCAGGGAGCTTGTGATTGGGCAGAGAATGCCTAGCTATGGAAGAATGTCAACATTCACCAATGGACTGTGGGATACTCATGAATCCGGTTCGGGTCGCTTTCTTTCTGAATGGAACACTGCTCTCTTCGAGGATCCATCTGGTTTAGCTAGGTTCCGGAATCCAGTACACTGGATTGTCTTTTGATCCACTTTCTATTTGATTTGCCAAACACGCCATCAATAAGCTTTTTACTTCTATGTGTAGTCTCTGTAGAATATCTTACAACGCGTGGTATCACTGCAAAGGCGTGAAATGCACATGATATGAAAACACTGAGGGAGGAAAGCTCTGGAGATCCAGACTGCAAACACACAGAATACATTATCTGGACCATCGCTTTAACATCTTCTCCTCTGGAAATGTCACTGTGAGATCTCTAGGCGTTAGCACTGCATGTGCTTTTTACTTTCTATCCACTATGGACACTGCCGCTATTAAATTAGTCTTAATAAAGGCTGTAAAATCAATTTTCTTACAGCAACAATGTCACAGTCCCCTAGTGTGACAAATATCGGTTTGATATCCCCCACCCCAGTGGAGATTGAGTCAGTGACAGGCCACATGCTGCCAGGATTCGAATTCACAACCCTTGCAAACGACACGTCCCGTCAGTGCCTCAGGACCACTTGCCTACACGTAGATTATAAAAGGATTGGCCAAGGTCTCAGAGGGAAGTCATTTACTGTTATTTGGTGATCACCAGATATTTTCCCTCTTCAGCATTTCAAATCACTTCAGCTGGAAAACCCAGCTCCTTGTTACAGTAAACTACCACCTGAATCACAAAAGGACACTCAGTAATGTATCTCCAGCCAAGTCCCACCCCTTGTTCGCTGTATTTTTCACATACCTCTTTATAGTGCATACTAATAAATCATTTCCCGATCACTCGTTTTATCGCCAAACTCCTCAATAATGAGAATAAAGTCATTATTTTATTACTATAACATCTCAAAAAGGTCTGCAAATGCCTGTGATACTCCTTGAGCGCTGGATGCAGAAGCAGCTATCTCCTTTGTTTGTGTCCGTGTTATCTCTGTAGTGCATGGTGCTATCAGATGCGCCCTTTTTTTTTTTTTGGTCTCACTCGGCCATTGAAAGGTTTTCTCGGCTTTTTCCAGTGAAAAAACAACTAGAGATCTGTGCTTTATGTCTTTTTGATGATGCCATTCAGGGTCTGACATCAGACTGGAAAGGGAGAATTGTAATGTGGGACTGTAAAGGGTTAAACAGGCACAAGCACTCAACCACCATTGGGTTTAACATCCCTTATGTTAGCACGCTCCCTCTAACTGTATTTTGCAGAACTATAAAAATGATAGTAGCTGTTTATAGTTATGGATTAAGTACAGCATTAGGGAAGCTATTAAAAGTGACGGTATTATACATTTCAACTTAATAGCTCTACATAATTTTTACTACATAATATGTAATATGGCTATTTTAATGTCCCTTTTCATTATACAAACAAGGCATGTTATTAACATATATCCCTAATAAAGAAGATAAACACAGTTTGTAACATGGAGCTGTCGGTAGATCAAATAATTAGTCCAAAAATCCTGCTAAGCAAGATTAACGTAACCCAGACCATGTGCCAGCTAAGGAAAGCTCATGTCACGTCTCATCACAACCGGATGAATAATTTGCAAGACAATGGTATGAATGGGAAATACAAAGACTCGGCTTCATATTATTGTCACTTTCTGCCTAAATGTTACAAAGATACTGCTGCATGCAAGAATACTATTACCAACACCCATGTGAAAGAATCAACTGTTAATAATCTGTGGTCCTCACACAAGAAAACATCCACAGTAAGTCACATGGAGTACAGTACATATTCAAAGCCAGGATGTGGTAAAGTACAAGACCAGGACATTACTAAATCATACTTCATTTTGATATTCAGCTGATGCATTTAAAAGCTCATTACATTTTCAGCGCTGTACTTGCCTTTTAGTGTGACCTGACGACAATCTCTAGCATCACCAACAAAACAATGAACAACATCCCTCAAAAACAAATCTTCCTGTTTCAGATACAGTACACTGCTTTATTACCACTACAGTATTATGTGTGTGCTATACAATACCTTACAATATATAAATACATTCCACAACGTATACAGTATTTCTTGTTAAATATATATGTTAAACAGAATTTCTTGTGCATATTGTCTGCAGGTGATATTAAAAACAGCAGCTGTTGTACAATATGTATGGTTGTGTATGGTTCAGTATGGGAGTTGGGACTGGGGCAAGGAAACCCAAGTAAAAGACAATCACATCTCAATCCTTAGGAGCAGAAGATGTACAACTGGTTTGAGCTGTGAGGGAAAGCTAATGGAGCCATGCCAGTACACTGGTCTTGTACCGGGTTAGGACTGGGCAGAGGGTTGAGACTTGTCAGATACCGGAAATAAAAGACTGCTTCTATGGCTAGCACTGGCCAGCACATTCATGCCTAGGGGCTGCACCTGTTTGTATTAAATCAAACCTGGCCATACAGGCAAATACAAAAGACCGACTTAAACAAAGCTACCGTGTTTTCAAGAGTCTCCCAAATGACACAAGGGAAGAATACATTCACACATATAACACAAACGGCCTAATTACAAAACTGAAGCACACATAGTTAAACACGTCTCTTGCGTCTAAAATTCTGCCTAGCTAACCTTACTGCTGTTTAACATCCTCACAAATACGCTATTAAACTGATATGCAAATCTGCTCATTATAATAGCTTTTGATAGATATTTGCAGCTAATAAAACCAGATTTTACTAGTGTATAATCTGAAGGGGCAAATCTTTTGTTACAATTTCTGGAGTGTGCTAGGGACAAGCAAAAAACTGAGATTTCAAGTTGAAAACAGTAATTACATTTGCATTGTAATTGTAGCTACAAAGAAATGGACATTACAGTAGGTCCACTTGAATTTCAAATTGGATATTCAGAACAACAGAGCCAATGCATCCAGCCCACAACTGGTTAACTCATAATGTTTGTCTTGCAGAACAGGGTTTTACAAACAAAAGAAACAATACAATCAAATTAAAGGGTGTTACAAGAGGCAAGTAATTCATTCAACATCCCCCACACGAATATTGTGGGAGGGGGGAGGTATTGTCTATTTTCAATTTTTGAGGCAATTATCTTTCTGCATAATGGGTCCTATAGTGTAAAGTGTAGCCTAGCAACATGTCACACTCTATGACACTGTAGCGTATTTAAAAAAAAAATAAAAAAATAAAAAAACTGTAGTTTCGTTTCACAGGAACAAATGTTTCTCTTTTATTCAAGGAAAGCATGATGTGTAGAGACTCTTAACAATACTAAGACTTCATATGAAGCAGTGGATTCAATGATTCAGCCGTGTTTTCCAAGGAGATGTTATTTTCTGTGGCCAGGGTGGGTTCTGTCCATTTCCAGGCTTGGATGTTTGGATGAACTGTGCCATAGAACATGAAATAAAACACACAGTTCACAAAGCAGTACTGTATTAATAATGAGATCTAGTTTTGTTCGAGAAAGCAGTGTTGCAGGTCTTAATATAGCATCAAGACCTTCCATATCGTGAATACCAGGAATTATAGTCCAGGCTGAGGTCCATGGCTGTTTTAGCTGGTAATGCTTTGTGTGGTTTACACCTAAAAGTCACTGCATTTTTTTAAACATCTATGGCTTTCTTATTTTCTGTTGGAATGCAAATCTCAGAGTTTTTCATTAAATGGAGATGCAAAGCGCTGCAATCCCTTCCTCCTCCTCACCACGCCACGCCGTCTCCATGCATATCACACAATAAGACTGCTGTACTCAGCATGTATTCAATGAATGTGTATTCACTTTACTGACACACATTTTCACTAACAGAGAACACAAAAAACATACCAGCACAATGCAGTGACGCAGTCACGTTTGATTACAAACAATGCAGTGTTTCCTGTAACATTGCACTATCCACGCTGCGTACGTGCCTAATCACGCAAGATCAAATTCAAATTCAAAAACAGCTTTTATTGGCTGTACACTTCATTGCACTTGATCAAGTACCATTTAACATGTAGTCAGTTTGCCCGACTATTTTACATTGGTTGGTATAGGAATAATTTGGTCTGAGTGGTTTTGATCATTATATGCGGTTGATTCTTATATCATAAGAACATAAGAACATAAGAACATAAGAATGTTTACAAACGAGAGGAGGCCATTCGGCCCATCTTGCTCGTTTGGTTGTTAGTAGATTATTGATCCCACAATCTCATCAAGCAGCTTCTTGAAGGAGCCCAGGGTGTCAGCTTCAACAACATTACTGGGGAGTTGATTCCAGACCCTCACAATTCTCTGTGTAAAAAAGTGTCTCCTATTTTCTGTTCTGAATGCCCCTTTTTCTAAACTCCATTTGTGACCCCTGGTCCTTGTTTCTTTTTTCAGGCTGAAAAAGTCCCTTGAGTCGACACTGTCAATACCTTTTAGAATTTTGAATGCTTGAATTATGTTTATAAGTGATACTCCACTGTATTAGGCTAATATTTGCATGGGATTTCCTGGCACAACACCCTTTATGAGTAAATCTGAGCCCAGACACAGAATGATTGACAATGTTAAGTGCAGAAAAAAGCAAACAAGTGTGCCTAGATTGTCCTGGAACTACAATGAAAGAGCAAGCTCGGTTTAATGTCCTCTGAACATAGCAGTTATTATAGTACTTGAGATTAAATTCATCCTTTGCCCTAAAGCACCCTCTAGTGGTGGATAAAAAGATAGCCGCATACTGGATTTTTAACTGCAATAATGTTTCCTTCACAACAGATGTTATCAAATCTGGTCATCTTTTTGATTGCGCACATGGAATAAAAAGCTCCACCTCCTGTAATGTGTGCCCAGACCTCAGAGTTGCACAGGGCACTGGTGTTCCTTACCAATGCTGTAGCTGACCCCCGGGCTCAGTGCGCTGGGCTGTAGAAGCTCTTTAGTCTGGATAGGATGCCCCTCTTTCCCCTGGCGTTGGCTCATCTTTCCAGGAGTCACAGGATGAGCTTCATCACTGGTCATTAAGGCAGCTGAAAAACAAGAGGTCATGTGATTACAGACAATTCCCACAGACAGCTGCAGCGCCACTTAGGACAGGGCAAATATCAATGAGCATGTAACAGCACAAAACAATATTAAAACAGCTCCCTTTAGGAAGAAGAAAAAAAAACAAGTACTATGTTTTACTTTGTATTGAGTTCAAATTTTGATGGATTTTCACTTAAAATATTAATCTTAAATGGCTTACAATGCACCAAGTCACAACACACTTTATTAAAAAAAAAAAAAAAAAAATCAATGCAAGATAAACATTTACAGTTGAACAACTATGCTGGTCATTTGTACCGATTCAGTGCTTGTGAAATGTACTGGTAGCCTGAAGTCTTCTAAAGTATTCATGCAATAGGTACTGTTTAGCTCAGCTAGTACTGCCTATGCAAGCCATGCATACACCAGGCCGCAGTACCCCATCCCTGCACACAAGAGCCAAGAGGGTGGTTTAGTTTCCATGACAGTCAGACAAAACCAATGACTTCCTTCACCCCGACTCACCCAGCAGACTGATCCCTAACCTGACCAGATAACCTAGAGGCGAGTCTGTGACCCACTGCCAATTCACAGAGCTGCCCATCCTAGTACCGATACCACCAATTAGAAACCTGAACTGAAGAACTGCGAGCATTCTGACTGTCAGTTCCGCAGAACAGCAGACCCTGTGCTACGCAGCTGTGAATGGGTGCTGCGTCTTTCCAGGGTGGTGGTAACATACAGAGAGCTTAAGGAATTCAGATATTACAAAATCATACATTTCTTGTACTCGTAATCATTAGACTTCTATAGTCTTGGTTGCTAGATTACTGTGTGCACAGAAAGACAGTAGATATTTGTGTAATTGTGACAATAAGGCAGTTAAGAGGTTCTTCAGGGACTCCTTAGAAGAGGAGCATTGTGACATTAAAACAAAGCCTGTAACGTCAACAGTAGATATCCCAGCCAGGGATGGAAACACAAATGGAATGGACTAGCTTTTTAAAAACTGATTCTCAAAATAGTACTGTGTAAAACTAGGTTAGCACGCATGACCTACAATGACTGACCAATGCAATTCAGAGAATGTAAGTATAATGAGAAAATCCCCTAGTCAGCAATGTGCAGTATGCAGATGTACGTGGTTCACATGACCTACATACAGTAAGTCATGTGAGAGTTGAGTGCAAGATGAACAAAAAGGACAAGTATCTCAGTGACTTCACAAGGGAGATGGCTGCATTGGGTCTATCAAGGCAGTCTTCCGAGTGTTTCTGGAGTGGCAACGTTCACAGAAATCTACCACCTGAAAGCACAAGGCTTTCCAGTTGCAAACAGGTCATGACAGACCAAGCCTGCAGATATGTGTACATGGGACAAGCACAGAAACATACAACAGTTGCGACACTTTATGGGCTACTTAAACCATTGTTGAGTTTTTCAGAAGGTGAGTGTATATTCACAAATTCTTCACTGCTAATTGAGGCAGCTGTGCTTATTGACAATTACCAAAACCTGCTCACAACAGAGCAAACGTAAATGTGTATTTACTGCGTCACTCCCCTGCTGAAAAACAGATTGCTGCATCCACAGCACCCCCTGCTCTATGCAGACATAGCCAAATACTGCCCTCTGCTGGTGAGAAAGAGTCACTTGCTGCCTTTCATTGTACACTTTTATATTATTTCCCGAATCATTTCTTTTTGAGATGTGTTAGTTTACTTACACAATGGTATTATCACTGGTCTGATTGAGGTTTTGGTTTGTTTTGTCTGCTAACTTTAGAAGACAAAGCACAATACACATTACAGGTAGATACTGTGCAGTATCAGTTGCAGGTGCTGGTCAATGTCGCTTTAAAGCAGGGCTAAATTCACAGAAATTAGGTTAATGTACCGAAGCAATCTGCAAGCAACTATACTTAGCTGTTGGTCTCCGCAAACAAAGCCCGATAATTGTTATATGTATTACTGTAATGCCTAGTTACCAGCAGCTATCTCATGACTTCGCATTTCTCCTAGCTCAACAGGCTGTTCACAGGCCCCAGGCTCGCCACTTTCATTAACTAGGTGATGAAAAACAGAAGTGGTACTCTCGATGATAGCAGGGAGCCAGCTAAGCCAGTCTGAGCTAGACCCTGGTCTATGAGTGGAGGAAGAACAGACAGTGCTGTAAACTAGAGTCTAATTGGATGGGTAGTTTACAGCACATGACACTGCAATCACTTCTGTACCAATGTGGGTAGCAGTATAAACTATGGCTCAAAAAATCGTTACGCAATTGCGAGAAATAAAACATATTCCATCTTTAATCTCATCATTGAAAAAGACGTTAAAGAGTTAAGTGAATAGTCCCTGCTTTCCATATTTTGGGCCATATTCACAACTGCACATTGTTTTTGCTGTGCCATTAGTCCAAAAAAAAACTAAAACAAAAAAAAAAAAAGAGGTTGTCAGATGTAGTTCATAGTTAAACCACAGGCTAACCAGGACTATTGTGAATGTGGTCCGATGTATGTTTGTGTCGTGTGACAGTGGTTCTCGCTCTGCAGGTCTGCTTCCAACCACAAGGCCATAGGCCCTTGGACAGGCTTCAATTTACCTTTATCTGCTCTGGCACTTTCACACATGTTAATATACACTTTTATTTTTGTTTCAAGCCATTAACACTAAATGAAAACAGAAGGAAAAAGGTTGGTGTGATGTGAGAATGAGGTGATGCAGGGTTAGGCTACTGTACATGCTTCTGACTGCAGATTCTGATTTCTGAGTGGATACATTTCTTAATAAAAATATATAAATTCAAAACAATGTGTCTCAAACACGCCAACCAGCATTCATCTTATACAAAAACTAAAACCAGGAAAGTACAGCATAAAAACATGTCAGTTGATATGAACAGCCAACGACCTAATCATTCCATGTGACCTAACACAACAGTACAGTACCTGGACGCAGCACCTTATCTAGTGTTAAACCTGAAATATTTGCATGCACGAATTTCAACCTGAGCTCATTCAAACCCAGGGAAGAACCTGTGTGTGGAGCTTCTTTCTGAACTGAGCTCAGTATGCCTCTGTTAAAAGATGACCACAGCTGAGTGGATCAATCCAGGAAGGTGGACACCAGTGACTCATTGAACAGGAGAGGAGCGATGCACAAGCAATCTCTACAATGTGAAAACAAAATACATTCAGATCAGGCACTGTGCAGAGAACAGAGACGCAGGGGAGGGATTTCCCACACTATTAATACTGAATGGCAAAGCTGGTACAGACCACTAGTTATAGAGCAGGTTACACAAAGCTCAGCCTTTGACCTTTAGTGAAATGTTTTGCTCGCTTTCTATGTTCTTTGCTGTTTAATGCTAAAGGGAAGGTCAGTCACTTACTTGATGTTGCAAGGTGGTCTTTGATCTCTCCATGTTGCTGTTTGTGTTTTTGGCGAAGGGGGGGGGGGGGGGGGGGGGGGGGGGGGGTAAATGCAAAATGCAAAGCAGATGCAGATCCCAGCCCGGGGGTAGAGAGATTGAGAAATCTTTAGCAGCAGCAGCACAGGAAACAGGAGAGAGAACAATACAATGCAATGCATTAGTAAAGTACATGAACAGTACAAGGCAAGGTGTGCAAACAAACCACATGGATTCCAGGTCACAGCAAAACGGGTCACAGGTTGGCTTGTCGTTATGCAATACAATAAACACAGACTGGGATTACAAAAGATAAGGAAAGGAGAAAAAAATGTGTTTTTATTCCAAATGAAGGTTACTGAGTTCTGCAAACATTACACAGAACAAAATCTGCCATGCAAGAATCACCAAGCTACTCACAGGCTTCCACGTTAATGTTAAAGCACAGCCAAATGCTGTGTTGCTTTCATAATAAACTAATTTTCAATATGCAGTCGTGATGTGTTTCACAAATTCACTTTACATAAGACAGTGATTTCTGCCTTCGAATCATTTTTCTTTTTTTGACTTCAAAAGATTCAAGAACTTCAGAACCGCTCATTTTATGTCATTTTGAAAAGCTGAACAGGAAAGTTCTCTCGTGTTACATACATTACACGAGACTCTCACGCCCTGCTCGAAAACCAGGCACAATGAACGTTTTGCTGGGAAAGCGTAACTGGTTCTGAATGTGTATTTTGACAGGTTGGAGCAGCACCAGACTGTGCTGTGGACTGTCAACTGACGAAAACAGCAACCCTAAATACTGAGTTTATTATACCAAACATGTGGAAATGAGTTATCTGTGGAAAAATACTATTTAAAAAAAAAAAAAAAAAAAGTGGAAAAATACCATTTCAACAGCAATCATGACACATTTAATCATAGTACTGCAGCTCCGGTTCCATGTTAAAAATAAGCTGCTTTGTGCAACAGACAAAACGCTAAACAGTAAAGGCACTAATAACTTCAAAATAAAAACAGCATTTGTTCACATTCGCTTTAAAACCCAAATGTTTACGTGCTACGTTATTGTATACAACATTACCTCTGTTCAACAGAAACACAGAATGGAAACCAATCTTCTGATTACGACTTGTTTTAAAAGGCAGTAGGTGCAGAATAAGCATCAAATTAACCTGAATACTTACATAAAGAGAGCCAGGCATAGTTAAAGGCATACAAACACACCGTCATGCCTGTTGAACTGTCTTCCTTGCTGTCTCATCTCACCAGCAGCACAGAATGCTTTTGTTTACTAAACATTTCTCCTCGCTGCTGTTGTGTTCCGGCCCACAGGCTTGGCAAGGCATGCTCCCAGTATCCAGGCCAGTTGTATCTACAGCTCAGTCACCCAGCTACCATCCACCCAGCTTCATACATCAAAAGAAGCACTCTGTCATCGTGCAGAGTGCTGTGTGTGACGGTGTGTTCAGAGCAATGTAACCTTTCAGTGGTAGCCTGCTGAGCAGAAAGTTCCGGAACTCGATTGAAGAGATGTCACAGTGACTCTGCTGTGAACCGTACTGGTTATTAACAAACCCATATGCTTACAGTAAAGAATGCAATGTGTCTCTCAAAATGTACTGCTAGGGAAGGGGGAGCTCACCAGAGAGTCTCATTTGTATTAGTTTTACAACACATACTGTGCATACTGCACTGCACACTAGATATGCCAGTACCTGTTCAGCACGTTTCACTGTTTTTTCTAAAAGACTGAAATCTGCCGCAGCTACTCTAATGTCGCTTCCCTTTTTTGTTTTGGTTAGCTTGCTTTCCATATATCTTCAGTTACATACAGTAACTTGCTTTTTTCTGGCCAACAAAATGAATGGCTTTGGTTGCTGTATATATTATTTTGTAAACTTTTATGTAACTTTTCAAGCTTGAAAAAAAAAACAAATCTATCCCAGATATGCGAGCAAATGCAGAAAAATTAAGAACAAAGACAAATTGAAAAATGAAATAAATACGCACACACACAAATACTGTTAGGATCATTAAATAGAAAACAATGTAATTACATCATTATGAGAGCGATATGACCAAATAACTGCAGTACATCTGTGGATTACAAGTGCATAAAGCACCCAAGCATTATTGGGCAATAATAGCACTCAAATGATGTCACCGTCTGCATGCCTGTCCAAACAAACATGCCTCTGAAAACAACAACAAAAGAGAGAGAGGCTTCAAGACCAAGCACGAAAATCAACAATTCAACACTTTTAAAAACTAACCGTACTGTGCATGCAAACTGAAATATACAGCACTGTATAGAGTCGGATTGCCCTGCCACTTCTCACACTGGCCAACTGAGGAAAAAAAACTGCTCGTCTCTCAAGGCTTGATAGTGCTGTTGGGGTAATTAACATGCCTGTACTGAATCACTCGTTCTGCCAGGCAAGAACATAAGAAAAATAGCCTGAGGAAGTATTAAATATTATTCAGTTACCTAAAATGTGTTTATCTTACAATCACTCAATCAGAGTTGTGAGGTTTTACTTGCCTACTGAGAAAATGGTTGAAACAACTCAATGCACAAACACACAATTAAACTACCAACTATAAAAGCAGAGTGAAGAGTTTTTGAAAGCTCAGTGCAACACTTCAGAATGCTTAAGACGCTCAGAAACACACCAAGCAGACAGAGTACTCCTTCAAAAAGCTGCACTGGCTCCTGCTGTCTGTAACACACTTACCTGCAGACGAGTTATTCAGAGAAGCGTGTAGCTTCGCAGCTAGGATTGTAGCAATGCAGCTAGGATCCTAAACTCCCTCGCTGCGCGCTACCTTTTGTTGGATTTTCTTTCACGGGATCTTTAGACGAGAAGTAGAAGCTATTCTATAAAGTCCAGGCTTTCTTATCTTCTTACTCACAGCAGCACTTGCTCAGCGCACTCCAAGACCGTTTCTGGCTTTTCCCCTTTCATCAAGCACATTAAAGGAATGTCAACAGCACTGAACAATTGCAAAAAACCCAATCTTAAATCCTCCCCTCACCAGTCAGCCACAGGGATAAAGTAAGAGATTACTAGCAGTACTTCAGGGCAAACGCAGAATAAACAAACAGGGCACCCAGAACAGCGTTAAATAAGATCACAGCAGGCTGCTAAATTATTAGTACACAGTGGAATAGGAGGATTTTCTAAACAGAACCACATCTCTATTTCTTCCTAGGAACTGGGCAATATAAAGCCAATGAATGGTAAGCACACACAGAACACTGTATTTCTGTATGACATCCTCACAAGAAGCCTCTTCAGGGTAAAATAACCCTTACAGATTATGTACATATTATGGTATTCCTCGAAATGGCTACTAATATTAGTGCTGGGATGAACACGGGATTTTCATATTCGGATTTTCACTCATTATTTAAATACTTGTTTATTTTTCAAAAAGTAATAAAAACCATTAAATTGCTCTGAATGCAGGCAGAGACAGCAAAGCAGCAGGAGCAGGGGATGTGGCCCCTGTGTGTGCCTTTATTACAATATGTAACACGTTAAAATAGAAAATATCTCAGCAGTAAATAATATGTTGTGTAGGACATTACTAAATAAATGCATTTAAAAAATCAATGTCTAGTAACAAGAAAAAATACAGATCTTGTTTTAAGGTCCATATCAATAAAGAGCTGTGCCAAGAAACCAGAGTCACACGACTACCACATGCAGAATGGTTCCAGACATTACACGGAATAGTTCACTTCATAAAATTGTGCCTATGTCACAAATACAGAGGGACTATCCCCTGAATTCATTACTGAATACTTCTACTCAATTAATCAGAATTCTTTCAATCCCATGGGATTGAGAATAGGACTGGAGTTTCACAGGGGACTGTCGTAGGCTGGCTTGGGCGGTGACATCAGACCGGGAAGAACACAGCGTACTGAGAGTGAAATGAATGTGAATCACACAGCAGACTGAGGTATGAAACGCACTGATGCACGTTTTTATTAAACAAGATAAAATACTTAACAAAACAAACGGCACATGGGCCAAAACAAACAAACACACAGATAATAACAGTACCATGCGTAACAATTGTTTCTTTTAATTATTATGATTTTACCACCTGTTACTCCCGTTCTCTACTCCTGAATACTCTCCACCCGTGGCAGCCAAAGCTGCAGGTTTTTATAGTGGTGACCGAGGGATTAACTAGCTATTCATTATCTTGTTAACCCCTCGGTTGCATTCTGCACGGGTTCACTGTGGATGCGTGACTGTCAGCTAATCATATTATGTAGCTGATCAGTCACGCATTCCCACGAGGTAATTTTCCAAAAAACAATAACAACTGTAAACAATAATACAATAAATCATAATATAATAATAATAATATACTCTCTCTCTCTCTCTCTCTCTCTCTCTCTCTCTCTCTCTCTCTCTCTCTCTCTCTCTCTCTCTCTCTCTCTCTCTCTCTCTCTCTCTCTCTCTCTCTCTCTCTCTCTCTCTCTCTCTCTCTCTCTCTCTCTCTCTCTCTCTCTCTCTCTCTCTCTCTCTCTCTCTCTCTCTCTCTCTCTCTCTCTCTCTCTCTCTCTCTCTCTCTCTCTCTCTCTCTCTCTCTCTCTCCTCTATATATATATATATATATATATATATAGGGGCGGGCACTTTGATCCATTCCAGGAAAGTTATGTTATGATGCAATAAGGTTCATGTATTCATGATAAAATTCATATTCTTTGAGAGAACATAGCCTTGACAAAGCTTAATAAACAGACCTACAGTATAAAACACTGGTAGTAGAACACACAGAACTGCACACAAGGCTATCCATATTCAATATTAAACCATGCAGCTAACCTATTGTAACACACAAAAGCTTCTGTCAATATTGCACACATGCTTCAGCTGCCAATAAACTGGGCTCTGACTGTCAGACTGAACTCCACAATGAACATGTGCATTAACAATCCATTGCTGTACTGTATAATGAGAGGGCCAGGTTCCTACCAGGTACCCTAGCGCGGCTCAACCTCCACACCTCACCCTCTCTCAACAGGAACCCCCAAGGATCAGTCTTGAGTCTCTGATCTCTCTCTCCATTGTTCTGGAATCTACCATGCTCTCTGCCTCCTCCTCAGCAAAGAACCCTGGAGTAACCCTGGATCACTGTCTCTCCTACTCACCTTGATCTACATTGTACTGTAATTCCTGATATGTATTTTTTTTGTATAGAACTGTAAGTCACCCTGGGTAAGGGTGTCTGCTAAGAAATAAATAATTATTATTTTGCAGTTCATTTGAATACATCTTCCTAACTTTGTAAAGGCTCTCAAAACGGCACACAATACAGCCAGCATCCCATGCTATCATGCTGGTCCGCACCCATTAACAGTCCTTCCTGCTTCCTTTGCTTCTTTCCAGTTTGTGCTGCTAAATCCTACTTCCCTGAAGCTCCAGTGTGGTCAGGTGAATGACACACAAGTTCAAGATTCTCAGAAAGGGCCCTCCACCCCACAGAACTGGGGGGCTCAGATACCAGGCCAGCATTGAGCAGAGGTCAGGGTGCTCTACAGTCTAATTAGACTCTAAGTCTGTAAGAGGTTTTAAAACCTTCATTTAATACAGTACAGTAAAGCTTTTTTGTAGAAAGCTAGGGGAAGTCTATTTGCCACATAATTGATTATTCTGAAAACCATCAGGAGAGGAATGACCTAAAGGTCAGTGTTTCTGATGGAAGATGAAAGAGAACGGGCTACAGAAAAGCAGATTAATATGTGAACCTGAAAGCAAGCACGACAATACAGTACAAAGAAAGGCATTGTATTTTGTCAGATGTATTAAATTACAGATAATACATTCTAATCCAGGTTTAAAAACACAAATAGTAGACTTTTGCTTTACTATTCCAAAAAAGCAGAATACTCCTTCATCAGTGAAAGTAGAGAAACCTGAATAAATTCTCTTTGCTAGCCAAGGACTCTTGTCTTTTATCTAAGGTAGCTTAGAGTTTGTTTGCAGTTTCATTAATCTAAAACAGCCCTTGAGTAGAGCTGCAGAATAATTACATTCTATTTTAACTTTCATTGGCTGAAAACAATTACAATAAATCACAATCATAACCCACTTTACATATAAAATAAATTGATAACTACAAAAAATATTCTTTATTTTTGCAGTGTACCTGAATAAAATATCAAGAAACTGGAACAACTCAATTTGAATGTTATTTTAAAACTACATTTTGGAGTCTATTGTGAAGAAAATAATATTATCACCACTTGGATCACTGTGATACAGTAGGTAAGGCGGCAGAATAAAGTTCCAGGAGACTCTAGGTTTCAAATCCCAGCTCAGGCTCTAATTGACCCCTGGCCCTATCCCTTGACCTCCGTGGGCCTAAGCCAACCCAGCTGGAAAAACCCTACTGGAAGCTACAATAGAGGCTAAAGTACAACTCGCTGAGCCAGTGGTGAGAAAATTCTTTATCCAGTGTTCCACAGTTAACCTCAATGTATTCCATTTGGGACAGGGTTGAGGTTATTAAATAAATAAATGGTCAATCTCTTATTTTTAATCGAAACCACCAGAGTGTTTACAAAAGCCAAATAAGTTGTGTGGTTCATTGTTTAATATAATAAATGGGGCTCCAGTCTAACATATTTTTTCACAATTTTGCAAGGCTTTCCTGAAAAAGGTTAGTGATGTGATGTGTAAAACATAAATAATTAACTGTGACAGAAATGTAACGAACCTTGGTTGTAAATCCCCCTCTCTACCTGTGAGGGTGCTAAGCAAGGGCAGAGTTCTTTGGGCGGGCTGACTTGACAGTTCTTTCCCCGGGTCAGGAAGTCAGTCAGTCTGGAAAAAGATGAGACTCTGTTGCAAGAATGTGTCGACCTGGAAGGGAAACAATGTAGCAGCCGCAGATTGTAAAGGCAGCTGCATTCGGCGGAGAATTGTAGTCTGTTCCTTTGCTTGGTTTGTGAACTTGAGCCTGAAGAACCGTGAAATACACAGTAACCACTGTTGAAATAAACCTGTACTTTAAGAATATTCGTGACTGTTTTCTTTGTTTGTGTCTGTTAGTAATCGTCTGCATTTGGACGGCTAATACACTCCGGAGCTGTTGCCTGAGGCCAGCACAAACCCAAGACAGCGACTCATTTGTATCACCGTAAAACTGCATTGTACCACAATCACTAATTCACACAATAAAAGGACTTGTGTATGTGTTTTGTTTAATGTGCTGCAGGAGAGCTAACTCAACGGAGACCAAGCTGCACGGACATCAAACCCCAGGGTTATACTCAACGCTGGGTTGCTTTTTAACTTGGAGATCTACCTGCAGCTACCGTTAGCAATAGTGTCTGCCAGTGCTGCTCCCATCTTTTATGTATTCTGAAATCCAGACTGGAAGGGCAAACTTTACAAACTTCATACTGTAGACAGCAGTCACCGCAACCTACATTCCAGTACCCTCAAGAACGTCCATAGCAATTTTCATCAAAATTGGTAGAGTGATGCATCATAACTTGAAACGCACGTGTGAAACACGTACCGCACTAAAGTATCCAGGGGAGGCACTCACCCCTGCTGGCGTAGCACATTACAGTACGAGGTCCACAACACTAAAAACTGATTATGTGAGTAGACAGCAAAAGCACGACACACAGCAGGTCCCAAGGAATGCAGAATGCAACAGGATCACTGCTTGCTCTTCTATTCAAGGTCACAGTTTATAAAACCATCCTTATTTATGTCTGGTTCATGAGCTGTTGCACTTGCCTTTTTAAAGACCGTTCTTGAAATGTTAGACACCTACTGCATCATCCCACACAAACTAGTGTAAAGCATGTTTACAAAAGAAGTGGAATGCATGCATTCCAAGAATCTTTCTAGGAATGGATTATTTAACCTGTCCTCGGCTTATTAGAAACACAGTTGCCATAGCAATGATGACTAAGTGATACAGTCTAGAGTATATCCCAATACCCGGCCCTTTTCAATACTGTCTGGGTTGAATGGTTTAGAGCTACAATGGTAACACTGCATAGGTAGTCTAAGATTAGTGCTAACCATGGTCTGTAAAACCAGCCCAGCTTTTTAGTTCAAACGTTCTGTGTTATAGATTTTTTCCCTCCATTTAAACTTTGGTATACCTGTTCAATAAACATGTTTCGATTCAATAGGTATCTTCAGATAATAAAGCACTTTTTTCTTTAGTGAAGGCTGTGCTCTATACTGTACAGGAGCAGCCCTAGTGCCTGAGAGTACAGTAACTCACATTTATTACTGTGACAATAACTAATGTCAGCCATTATTATCGGTATTAAATTTACAGTGCAACAAAACACTGTTAACAAGCTATGCATATGCCTCATTAAAATATGAATATTCATTTCTCTGGGGGACATATTGTGCAGAGGTGTAGCAGAAGCTAAAAATGAAGTTATTTTCACACGCCAACTGTTAATTGGTGTTATAAGTAAACCTCTAATCTAGCGCAACCCAGAAAACAACCATGCTCGGATGCTGGGTTTTTCAGGTTTATTTTTTTGTTTCACCATACGTTTAGGGATTTGCATACTGATCAGTTGTTCTTTTACGGTTTTGAAATTGTATTAACATATAGAAGTAACACAGGTAATTACAAACACTCGGAGTATACTCCAGAGTGTGTGTGGTTTCAAAGACTCGATACTGGAAATGCAGGAACACAACCACGCCTAGTGTTATTTTGAATAGGGCTCTGGCTGAAGTGGGTGCTCCTTTGGGAGTGTCTGCTTGAAAACAAACAGTGGAGGCAGGTCTACTTATACAGCAGGTAGTTGCACTAGTGCAGTTGTGCTAGTGTAGTTAGTGAGTCCTAGAAGAATTAATGAACATCTGAGCTGTGTAATCCTTAGCAGTCATTTACACAATGTCTAATATTACACACTGTAAATCATTGGCTATTTAAAGAGATTCACTATCATGTACCTTTATTGTGACTTGGAAGGGGTGGTGCAGTAAATGGTTAATGGATATCAGACAAGTTAGTATCGAAGTTAAATAACAGAATCTCCTGGCTCAACTGCAAGCCTCCTCGTTTGGACTTCTGTTCACTTACACCCTCTTAAATGTGACTGATCAGCATGATGGATCTAGTTACCATGCATGGTTTACTGTTCATTCACCACTGCAGTGCTTCACAGAATATCTAAATACTCCTTCCAAAGCCATTCTAATTACAGCAAATCCCTGAGCACAGAAAAGGTAGTTTGGTCGCATGGTTAGAGCAATTTTCTATCTCAATTATATAATTTTAATTTAATTAAATTTTATTTAACCTGTACAATACCCTTGAGAGATATAAATCTATCTAATTTTCAAAGCAGGACTAAGCTCCCTACCATTTTCACAACTCCTTGCGAAGCTGAGCTTTTAATTTCCAATACATTGTCCTCACTTTGAAATCATCTGTGAAGATACAACACTGGAGAGGAAAGTCTTCTCACTCAAGTTGGTCCACGCCTAACATATTCCCCCATGCTTCATTTTCCCTTTCCAGTTACAACTCAAAATAAAACAGATTCTTCCATTTTATCTATCCCCTGCTGTTTTCCAAATATCTAGAGAACCATCTGTCCAATTGTGCCAAAATTTGCTAAGTATCTGTGGGGGCTGTGTGGGCTATAAGGTGGCTGTTTGGCTGTCCATCTGACTGTCCAAGTGATGAAAGTGGCTAACCTTCTTTACAGCGTATTATTGTGTGTCGTAATCTGGGCATGTATGGAGGCCATCTGTCTGTCCCACTGCCTGAATGTCACACTTAATTTTTTACATACATCTTGTGAGACAGATGCGTGGCAGAGCCGATAACACTATGTAACACAATTTTTGTTCCTGGGTAGTAAGTGTTATTTCCTAATTGCTTATGCCTCAAAAGTATAGAAAATGGCTATTATTCCCCACAAACTTTGCTTTTGTGACCAGGGCAGTGAAATTTTGAAATTTACCTATTTCCAATGAGAAAAAGGGTGAATTTTTGTCTTTTCGTTCACATAAAGTCAGAAAAAACAACATATGAATCCAAATTAACATGTATTTATACTAAAGTAATACAAAAATGACTACAAAAGATTTAGAAGCGAGTAGTTTTTCGAGATTTACGATTATACTGTAAATCACTTTCACGAATCAGCCCCCAAATGTAGTCTCCCATCATGTTCTCGTTATACTGTCCTTGGTAGCGGCGTTCAAAGTCCAGTATATCCTGGTGGAAGCGCTCGCTTTGCTCCTCCGAGTACACTCCCATGTTCTCATTGAATTTATCAAGATGAGCATCAAGGATATGGACTTTGAGGGACATCCTACAGCCCATTGTGCCGTAGTTCTTCACCAGAGTCTCAACCAGCTCCACATAGTTTTCGGCCTTGTGATTGCCCAGGAAGCCCCAAACCACTGCGACAAAGCTGTTCCAAGCCGCTTTCTCCTTACTAGTGAGCTTCTTGGGGAATTCATTGCACTCCAGGATCTTCTTTATCTGTGGTCCGACGAAGATACCGGCTTTGACCTTTGCCTCAGACAGCTTAGGGAAGAAGTCTTGAAGGTACTTGAAGGCTGCTGACTCCTTATCTAGAGCTCTGACAAATTGTTTCATAAGGCCCAATTTGATGTGCAGTGGTGGCATCAGCACCTTCCGGGGGTCCACCAGTGGCTCCCACTTGACGTTGTTCCTCCCCACAGAGAACTCGGTCCGCTGTGGCCAGTCCCGCCTGTGGTAGTGCGCCTTGGTGTCCCTGCTGTCCCAAAGGCAAAGATAGCAGGGAAACTTGGTAAAACCGCCTTGGAGACCCATCAGGAATGCCACCATTGCAGCCTCTTGATGCCATCTCAGAAAAGTGCAGATATGTATCCACTTAGGCAGCTGGAACTGAACTGAACTGGTGGGCTTAAGGCCCCTGTATTTATACTACTATTTATATTACTGGAAAGTTCTAGAAGTTACTCCAAGTTTACTCAGCACTGAATCTATCTGGAATGTTCTGGAAAATAGGTACATTTCAAAATATCACTGTCCTGGTCACAAAAGCAAAGTTTGTGGGGAATAATAGCCATTTTCTATACTTTTGAGGCATAAGCAATTAGGAAATAACACTTACTACCCAGGAAACAAAAAATAAAAATAAAATTGTTACACGGTGTAATCTAACCCAGGGCTTCAAGGATCAGTCCTCTGCTCAAACCAGTAGTGCAAACTGGTCCAAACACAGCACCCTGCAATCCAACTTTTAAAGGTTTTCTAAAGCAGGCAGAAACAACATGCATTCACTCAAAACACACACAAACAAGAAACTGGGAGAAAAATTCAGAAATGCTACAGTACAGTACCTTTAACCCTTCCACAGTATTCCTAAACAATGAGCAGCCCTCCTGTCCTGCTGACATCCGTGACAAAGGGAATTGTGCTGGTTAACCACTCCGGTATGGGACACATCATCAGGAGACGCCACCACTGGATAAAGCGTGTGTCAAATTCCTGTGTCAAATATTAGACAGCTTGCACAATCCCAGTCAGCGCAAAACACAGTGCCTGTATGGCGACTGCACCACTAACAAGACCAAGAGCAGGTTAGTGCTAGACCAGCAGGATCCACTGCAGGTCCTCTTCAACAGATTCAAAACAAAGGAATGAGACAAGAGACACTGTGCAGGCAAGGCAGGCTCAGTCTTGTACCAGGTCCCTAGAGTGATGTCACGACCTAATGCTGTGGCTGAAGGTAGATTTTCTCTTTCAGAATCCATTGTTAGGATAATTACATTCTCTTTTCCTGTTCTCATGGATGGTGTTGTGCAGGTATTACTAATCACTTTGTAATTAGGTTATTTTTTAATACCATGATTGTGTCACAGTTGCCCTGCCCTCCCCAGGACTACACCATGGCTAAATGTTTCTAATGAGGAGTCTAACCCCAAATGAAACAAAACCAACTAAAAAACACAGACTGGTTCTAAAACACAAAAAAACCCTGACACTGCATGCCTCAAGGCCCATCTCAAAGCTAAATCGTACTCGAAACATGGCTAAATGTGTTGATTTACAGCTTTAAAAAACGAGGCATTGGACAGTCTCCATAAAAATAAAAGCTTAAAATAGACCAAAAGCTTTCTACGCAACAGCTTGGTCAACTATATCACCCTTGTAAGAGTCTTTTTATGAGCTTCAACAAAGACTCCTCCACTTAATCAGATTTCTAACAGGTGAGACACTTATTTCAATTTTTGAACAACAACATAACTGCAGAGGTGTTTTTTCAACTCATGATGTCTCACGTCTGAACTGAAGGTAAAATTTTTTTAAAAATAAGGTCGATGCCCTGTTGTGTTTTAACTCTTAGGTATTGTATTTTATTATTATTTTTTTTAACTGTGTAAAGCACCTTGAGATGTGCAGGTTTGCACATGATAAGGCAATCTTTATAAATCAAAGTTGTTGTTATTAACTGAATACATTTTTCTCAATAAAGTTCTATTATACAGCACTTGTTTTGGGGATAATTTCCCTCAGCTATAAAGGTAATTGATGTGTTAAGGAATAGCGAAGATTCAGAGATCTATTTGCTTGAGGGTATAGCTGTGTTTTGCTTTGAAGAAATCTCCACAGGCAACATATTTGTAGCTCTTCACAGACTAGCTGCTTTATAGGTTGTCTGCGTCCTTGAGTCTCAGCTCCTTCTCTAGAACATGACAAACACGGCGCTGCTGCTGTCACTAAAGCCACAGTCTCACATCCTGTACATCAATGCTTTTGCAAGAGTTCTTTTTTTTTTGTCAGAATGCATCCAACACAATCATAATGCAAAATCCATTGAACAGCGTTTACCACGCATCTGAAGAAGTTATTTGCAAATAACAGAAACAAAACAGGAAAAAACTTACCTGTAATCAGGTGACAGAAGTGGGGACAGTACTGTTTCTTCAAATGCTGGTTGTGCGACTTGTGAAGTAGCTAAGGTGTAGACTGTGCTTACTGTTCCAGTTGCTGATCAGACTGTCCTTCAGTTGTTCCTTTTATCGATTCACAATAGAGACCCTATTTTTATTTTTTTTTTCAATGATTTGCAGCACACTGGTCTAAATTCAGTGGAATCCAGACTTGCCTGCTGGAGTTGGCAATAGCTCACTGTCATCTGATGCATGGAGGCAATTCACCCTTTCCTAAAAATGCACGCTGTCAGGAATCCGCAGCTGCGATTCATGTTGGATGATTGAGTGGTGTAACTTCAGGAACAAGTCTGCTTCCAGCTGAGGAGCAGGAACAACATTTTAAAAAAAATCATCCCATCCAGATAGAAAATTAACTGACTGAAGCCTTATCAAAAAAAAAAAAAATGTGAAACTATTATTAGCATCTGTAACTTTAAAAAAGCAGATTACCATGACCTACATTACAGTACTGTAGACCATATGTAAAAGTTTAACATATGGAAAGATTATTTATTGTATTAATATGTGAAATACACAAATAACATCCCTTAAGGCATCTTGTGGAGTCTATGACACTTTCTGTCAAGGCTGTGATCTGAGCAAACGTTGGCCTACAGTAGGTACAAGTCCTAAGAAATGTGTCATACAGTGAAGATTTGAATGCATTTACACACGCCCATCTCCACAGCTGAGGAAAATATAGAATGGTCTGGCTTTAATATCAACACACCACCTTTTCACCATTCATAGGAAAAAGCTAAGTACTGTAGTTAGCTAATGCTGCTCACACAGCACTTTCCTCTCTATGCAAACACTTTTAATTGGGCAACAGTGGCGCTTTCAGTAAAAGGCTGCTTACCCTCAATGCAGTCTGTGGATGACACCTCAACAATGCAACCAGCGTGTGTGTGTTCTGACAGCATAGTACTCTAATGCAGAAGAAGACATGCTACATCTAAGGGACAAGCTATGTAAACACAAGCTGAAAGAGTAAGAATGGCGTTCTCCTGGTCTGCAGAGAGAGGAACAGACCACAGTCCTATTGAACAGCAGCGGCTCACACGTGAAAAGTACCATTTCAATAGTGAAGGATTACTGGAAGGAGGGAGAAAGAGAAGCACGACAGGAGGGAGTTGCTTGGGGTCACAAGAGAGAAGGGAAAAGAGATGGTAATAAAAAATAAAAAAAGCCATGCTCTCAATGTTACATAAACATCTTAAAACACACGATGGTAAGATGGCCTTAGCACAATTTGTTCTGGGTGTTGAGACAGCAGTTGACAGTGTTCAGAACGATACGCTGCAGCTGTTTTTACTGTGCCGTGCTGTTGATGAGATGGAACTCTCCGCTGCTCAGAGGGTCAGTCAGTCTGTATGCATTCACCTCGGCCTTGGAGCAAACTGGAATACTTTATAAAGAATAAACCCTAAAGCTACACAAAAGAATATTACAGTGCAAATAAAATCTGAGAAGAAAAACACTGCAGGGTGTCCTTGGATTTCAACAATACAAATGTGTCAAATCTACTTGCTAAAGTCAAAGTGACATGCTACAAAATACAGTGCTCCCTCTATTTTGCTATCTGGCTGACATAGTACTTAAAATAAAAATAAATAAAATCAGGAAATAGATGTGAATTAGTCAAAGGCCCTTTTACACAAAAAGTATAGTGCACGACAATTTCCTGTCAACATGGCCGAACTGTGAATTTGTTAATAACGAGGGAACAATTGTATTTTATTTATTCATAAAATAAAAATTCAGAAGCTGAATGATAATATCTACTGGAAAAAAAGATGAACATATTGTGTTATGTATCTCTATCTCATTACAACATTTTTGTTTGCTTGTTATTTTTCTTTTTAACTGCACTTGTTTACGGTGTTATTTATTTATTTATGACTTCCAGATACACCCCAGAGTTGCAATTTCTCCTTTCAAAATCCTGGGGGATGCCAGACACAAACAACACAGTTACATCATTCAAACGAAACAGTGAATGATGAATGTACAGAATACAAAAACAACTTGAAAAAGTATAAATAGTACCGTAAAATACATTTTACCACAAGGAAGAAGCGTGTCTACATTTAAACACTACTGTATTTTGAAAATGCATCCTATTGAGAAATTACAAATTTGTTTACCGCCTTCATTGGGATGAATTCCGGTCAATTGTTTCAATTACGCCAAGTGTTTGGAAACAGGCCCTGCTTTGATTTGCAGTTCTCTTAAGTGCTGTGCTTGAATGTATTGATTTGTTTTAAATTCCACTCATAGGATAAAATACCTTTGTAATCAGCATCTAATTGTCAAGGGGCCCTTGGGGGCTCCAGTAATAAACACTCAACAGCTGCATTCATTCCTGTAAAGCAAGGCGTAATAATAACCCTTGAGAAATCGGACCACACGGTTGTTAATGAGAGCACTGACATGTAATGCTGGGTTTATTACAGCAGGAAAAGCACAAGATGCCTCAGCTGTGGGTATACTGTGCATAAGCCAAGGAACAGTTTTTTAAAAATCAAATAAAAAATAATGCAGTCTTCAACAAGACAAGTTACAGAAACATAATGCAAGAAATATTATGCTTCTTTCGTTTGTACATCACATTGTATTGACGTATGTTATTACCTAATGGGATTCAAACTCGGGGGAAAATTAGACATAAGTATCACCTATGTCCATGTCCCTGAGACAAAAGTCAAAATTACATTATCAAGATCATTTTCAAACACGAATGATTGTATACGATCCTAAACTTAAACACTGAAAAACAATAAAAAAAAAGACAGACACATTCAATTCATCCTTTCATTACTAAAGAAGCTGTTAGTACATCATCAATCAAACCTAGTCTAGTATGTTGCCTTTCCTAACAGCCAAATCAATCAACTTACAGTACTGTATAGACTAACGATAGGATTAACAATAGCAAAGTTAAAAGAAACACACATACTGTATATTATATATAACGGCAATTCTCACTGCACTTTCGATGTGTACATCAGATGAACAGGAAGCCTCTCTTGTAAAGTTGTGCTCCCCCAGCCCGCTGCTCTCCACATGCTCTGCAGTGCCTCTCAAGAAGACTGTGACCCCTCTGTGGCTAAGGCAGCGCTCTAGTGATGAGAAACCTGTCTGAGAAAGCTGACACACACATAAGAAGCCCAAGGGGGAGCAGAGGGCATGTCTGTCTCTCTCCCTCTCTCTCTCTCTCTCTCCCTCTCCCTCTCCCTCTCCCAGCGGACGACATGGGTCACCAGGGAGAGAGATCTCTCGGACCACGTGACGGATAAAGACTTGGTGTACATGGAATGGCCAGCCTACAGTAATTTCCCCTGTTGTGACACTTAACAGTAAACTAGAAACATATACAGTTATCAGAATCCTGCAGGGCTTTTAATGATCCACCTTTTAATTTCAAGACAAGGTTTTACAGTGCTGTTTCCAGCAGACAAGAAGAGCCAGTTTCTGAAACTTCAGAGCTATTCTTGGTTCTTTCGAGGTCAACCAGGGGTGTTTTAAACTGTTTTTTTTCCTTTAGTTAATTAAAATCTTGTGCTTTTTTGCTTGACATACAAGCATACAATTGTCTCTTAGAAAATTCCTGCAATTAGATGGTTAACCACAACTAATTCTTCCCTTTTAAATGTGAAAAAGCATCTTTTATGAAACAAAAAACTGCCAATTTTAAAAATAACAATTTTAAAATCACATAACAAAGCATCAAAATCCTCCCTTTCCATCCCTAGCTTCTGATAAGCCTTTATACCATTTGAAAACCTCCAGTCTCGCTCTGCAGGTATCTAAACAGAACACCTTTGCAATGCAGGTGTCTGTGAACGACCATGATGAGACTATCAAATCAGCTGGGAGTGAAAGCCAGGAAGACTGTGCAAGACTTCATAAAGCAATAACTGGGTTTTAAATGAAAAGAACAACTTGTACAAGAAAGAATCATTACTGGATACAGACAGAAACAAATCTACAAACATATAGATCTACCTACACAGAACACCTCACCACAAAAGTATGCAGTAGGATTAATTACATCAAGATTAATTAATTGGTTCTTACTCAGTTAGTTAAAAATACGCTGCTGACCATATTAATATAGGAGTAGCAATTAGCAGCGGCGTAAACTAATTTAGAGATCTCTGTCCTAAGTTGTTTCTTTTTGGAGATAGTGTAAAGGTCGCTGGATTTTATTTTTCCATTACACACATCTCTTATCACCAGTATTTGTCTAGTATGTCTGACCACAACTCTTGCTTATAAAAAGTAGAATGCATATTTACACTACCCTTAAAGTAGATCTAAAAGAAACACTGACACAAATCATTGATATAACATTTAAACAACGGATTTATCTCATCTTTTAATGTGTCTTAAAAGAATATTAAACACACAGTAAAGGCTTCCTTTCCTTTTTTTGTTTCTTCCTAGAACTAAGCATTTAGCATACAATCTGTATTGCAGCTTGGTTCAATATACAAATGCAAATATCAGATAAGGCCAGGCCTTTTCCCCATACAGAGCTCACCTTTGAGACCTCTGCAGAGAAGGCGAGGGTGACAAGAGTTCAGCTATTAGTTTAGATTTTCAGTAACAGAATAGGTGTCAAAGACCATTCAGAAAGATTTACGGTTCTACAAATTAATTTTGATTACGCTCTCCAGCGATCATTACTGTTTGAATATGATAAGTGTTTATTAATACACAGTATTCCAAGATTGCAAATTATAGCAGGGGTAGGCAGCCCAGGTCCTGGAGTGCCACAATCCTGCAGGTTTTGTATGTATCTTTAAATCATCAATTGCTAAATACCTGGAACACATGGTAATTCTGACCAATTAAACCAATCATTCAATCAATTAGGGCTTGGATAAAACAAAAACCACAAGTGTCTGTGGCACTCCACCCTGCTGCATAGTACTGTAACTCCAGAACTGTTAGACACCCCCTGGGAGAAAAGAAACACACACACACACACACACACACACACAGTTTCGCTCCATCAGTTTAAGAATATTAGAAAAAGAAATGTACACAGAAGGTATACTTATATGTAATTTAAGATAAAAAAAAAAAACTATATCATGTTTAAATGAAATACTTTTTACACTCGCTACCTTTCTATTTATAGCCTACAGATAACAGGGTCTATTAAATATCAAGACCCAGTGGCGCATCCAGTAAAGGAGATCGCAGGGTCGAATCCAGGCATTGCTGCCCGTGACTGGGGGTTACCATGGGGCGGCGCACAATCGGCCAACCGCTGCTCGGGTAGGGAGGGGTAGGTCAGCAGGGCAATCCATGGTTCAATGGCAGGAACACTTTTCGGAGGACGCATGTTTCAGCCTCCGTTTCTTGAGTAGCCAGGGGGTTGCAGCGGTGAACCGGGATAAAAATAACAACTGGGCATTCCAAACTGGGGAGAAAACCCGGGTAAAAACAACACACAACAAAAACATCAAGACCCAAACACTGCCACCATTTAAATATTAAATTAGGAAAAATTACATGGATGGCAATAAGACTCCTATTGCAGATTTGAATACGAGATTGATAAGTGAGTGTTCTCTACCTGAAAAAGGGGGCTCTACTTTTTTAGTCTAAATGTGAAGAATACCATAAATGATTGAGCATCCAGTTGTGCTGTGGGGGCTTTCAAACCCCCCCCCCCCTACATAAGATCTTTAAATGCCAGAGGCGTGCTACTTTAACATTCCTCACATACAGCACACTAAATAAACAGCGCTAAACTCCACATTGCTTTCTAGCACTCTGATCTGAAATGCACTAAGACTGGGAACTGCTTGCGAATCCTCCGGCCACATCTTTAACGTTCTTCTATGTTTCATATTGAGGCGCTGAAGGACTTAGGACAGTCTGTGCATTTACTGAGATGTAGTTCTAGTCTTACCAGAATAATAATAATAATACAAAAATTTACGTTCTCATTCAACAGCAACACGCTACAATAAAATTAAATAAAAAAATGCCTGAAAGGGGTTTACATTTTCGTGTGGTTTCTTTGACATACAGTCTGTCACTGCTTCACATCCTGCAGGATGCCATCTCACCCCAGGTGTATGCTTTTGGGGTTACAGCAGCTGTAAAGCATGTCAGTCATCAGGGGAAGCAGCTGGTTGGTTACTGATAGGAAAGGAGGCCCTGAAGGGGTGGGGACAAGTTCACTCTCCTGGTGAAATGACCCAGGAAGTACAAGACAACCTGAAAGCAAGGCTTGCAAACAGAGACGTCTTTAACCTGGTGTGTTACCAACTATTAGTGATGGAGTGGTCTTCACCCAGACCACTCCATCAGTCTGTCTACACCTTACCCCAGAGGGACTGGTCTTCAGGGTGGTACTGTGGATAGTTTAGTTTAAAAACTGTTAGATTAAAAAAATTTAAATTAGTATACTACCCTCGTAAAAGTAAATGAAACAGAAAATACAAGTTTCTACTTAAACAGGCAATTGCAGATTACAGAAAGATTTTAAAAGGCTGCAGAGAAAAAAAAAAAGACTGAAATACTAAAATTATAATGCAAACATCAACTCGTACAGTAAAAATAAACTTGTGAAAACCAACTGCTGAAACACACCTGGTGTAAAAGCGTACTGAACATCTACAGCAAACACCACAAATCTGAAAACTTGCCTGCGCTTCAAACTGAGTTTCCTGTTTGGTGACATCTCCCGTCACGGTTTGATTTTCTGGCATGCACTCTACTACAGTGCCACCTATTGAAATGTACTGCATTGGCAGTACAACGCCAGACCTTTCTCAATCACCTTCAAAATCAATAACTGTCTGGAGCACCACATGCAAAAGCACATTACAATGCATTACATATCCCAGCTAAAACGTCTAGCTTTTATTAATCTGCTGAACAAAAACAGTAGAGCTACGGATCATTCCACGGACTCAAAACTGAAATCAGTTTAATGAAAAGTTTGATCACAATTTAAAGTGTTTCTCCAGGTAATATGAAAAAATTTAAGTGCGACACACATGGATGAATGGACTGAGAGACAGACAGACAGAGTCAGACACCACTGTATCTCCAGAATCTGACCGTCTCCAGAACTAATGCTAATAATGTTTACAGCAAGATTCATAACAACTGGATAAGCGATTCTGTGTGAAGAGTGATGCCCCCCATTTTAAATTCCTCCACTACAGCACACAGCAGTAACCGTCTGTCACTCTGGTCAAACCCCCAGAGAAAGAAAACTCATACTCACAATCATCTTGACGAATACCCATCATACCGTCAGAAAAGAGATCAAATGGATTATCATTTATTGCTAGATTATGAGACATGGATGATGGAGGTATAAAAAATAGAAAAATCAAGCTTCCCATCAACAATATCATCTCAAACTGCCTTGCACTTAAATTAGAGGAGGCTGATGTGTTATTACACACAGTGATAGGGTACTGCATGTACAGTACTGTAGTTCATACACCCTCTACAGTACACCCAAGCTATAAGACTGCAGTCCAGTATTCTATAAACCGTTGTAAGGAGGTGTCACAGAGACGGCCGGAGTGGGTGGTGTCAGACCAGTAGCAGGAAAATAAACAAAGATAGAGGTGGAGTTTGGTGGAGCTGAGCGAATGGTCTTGCTCAGCATTTAATGAATTAACAGACAGACAGAAAATAAACGGTTGGAACAATACAAAAACAGGACACGGCACTGGTAGCCAAAATAAACAGAAACAAAAACGGACTAAACTTAACAAAACGGTGCACGGACAGACACACTGACAAACATGGTGAGTTTTGAACACACAAGTATCGTGCTGGTCCCACCAGCACGCAATAGCAATTGTAATTGAAATTATCACTCTCCTACTCTCTATCCCGTTCTCCACTCACCGAACACCCAACCGTGAGTATGTGAAAACGTGCATCTATATATACTGTTGTGCTGGGATTCAATTACCAATTAATTATTCACTTGAATCCCAGCACGTGAATTAATAAAGTGCAATTCCCCGTGCTCACATATTACTACATTTTACTTGCAAGTGAAGTGCTGTGCAATCCTCGTGCCTAAATACACATATACATTTTAAACACTCGTGTTACACAGACCGGTTTATATCCCGTGTACCAATGACTATACACCAACATTTAAACACACCACACGCAACACATAACAGATAATATACACAGGGGCGGTCACTTTGTCACAGGAGGCTACTGTATGTATGTCTGCTCTTTGTAGCATTAAGGATTCAGCAATAGAGATCAAGAGATATTAAACAATGATGCTGCTGCTTTGTTAATGGGGTTAAGTGCACAGTGCAACATTATGTAATGATTGAAAACACACAACAGGATATTAAACAGGTAAGATATGAAATACTAGGAGCATGTACTGTGGATTTTTACTGTATTTTGCTGCATATATTTAAAGGTGCAACATGTAATAAAGGCAGAAGTAATTTTTCTGTAATCCTCAAAAAATAAAACAATATTGATTACATAATAACACACCTGTAAATGAAGAACACCAGCGACAATCTCAAGCCTATTTTGTAGCATCAAGTGATTCTCAAGTCCATAGATTCTACTTCAAATAGAGAGCAGAGAGAGAATAGAGAGAGACAGAAGAGAGTCCAAACTCACCAGAGTTCTTTCAGGTTCCCCTTGTGACTCGGCAGCAAGCTCCATGTCCCTCCCTCTTCCTCTCCTTCTTCCTGATGGTTACCGCTGTTCAGAAACCTGCATGTCTTTCAACACAAACACAATAGCCTGTCACTGACCTAAAAGTAGCAATTACACCAATCACCGACAGAAAACAAAAAAGCCTGTCACTGCCATTGCAATTTCTACAGGAATTCAACATACATCTAAGTCCTGAGTGCAGGACAAAAGACAGGGAAATAAAAAGGGGGCGAGGATAAAGAGACTCCCGCTGGAAAAGCTTTCAAGAAAGGTCTGAATTCCAGTTTGAGACGGGACCACAACAGAAGCTGTCTCATAGAGATAGACCACGGGTCCAAGTTATCTGCAATTCCATTTGCAGAAGGAAACTGGTTTAAATACACAGTCAGCACCTCACTGCGAGTGTCAGGAAATGACACTGAAACCCTACAAGTGCAGCAATCAGCAGATAGTGTGTGGTCATTCAGTACTGGTTTTGTGTCCCTGCTCGATGTATACATTCACTTTCGCTAAATCAGATGCCATTTTACTTAATAACTACATATAATAATGCATTTTAAGGACTAAATTGCTTCAAATGTAATAAATTTTTCCTTTAAAGCAACAACGGCAGAAAAAAATATGAAATGCAGAATAATATACTGAAAAGTGAGGTAGAAAAAAAGGCAAAACAAAGCTGCAAAGAATCACTTTTTTCTTTCTTTTCTTTTATATTCAGCACAGAGGCAAAGGCTGTAAACGATGTCCAATGCCTGGCATTACAAACAGATGGCTATATGGAACAGAAGAGATTAGGTACAAAATTTAGAGTTACTACACAATGTATTGCACAAGATACAAAACAGATCTCGACAAGCTATATTCAAAACACATACGAGGAAATCATTTTCACATGGCAAGTTTATCTTCAGACCCCCTCCTTCAACTGAAAAATTCAGGAAGCCATAAATGTATAAAGCCTTCATTATTTCAAATCAGAAAACTGAACTGAAATTGCATGCAGTAGCACTGCAATAAGGTTGGACGATAATTACATTTTACATTATCGATTATCAGCTCAAAATGATCATGACTATCTAAAATCAGGTTTTCACATCCCATCTATTGGGATTTGCATTGTTCATTTTTTCCAGTCTGCCTTTCACTTTGTCTTTATTTATTTTTTTATTTTTTTTTAAACTTTTTTAGTTGCCAATAATTTTTTGTATTTTCTCCCAATTTAGAATAACCAATTATTTTTAGGCTCAGCTCACTGCTAACACCCATGCGCTGACTTGGAAGACAAACACACGCTGTCCTCTGAAGTGTGTGCCGTCAGCCGACCACTTCTTTTCACCCTGCAGACTCACCATCCAGCCACCTCAGAGCTACAGCATCGGAGGACAACTACAGGGGTCGCTGGTGTGCAGTGAGCCGAGGACACCCAGTGTGGTGCTTGGCTAAATGTGCGGCACCCCCTGGGAGCTCCCCACAATCAGCAATGGAATAGCCTGGACTTGAACCGGCAATGTCCAGACTATAGACTATCCTGCACTCCACGCAGAGCGTCTTTACCAGATTCGCCACTCGGGAGCCCCCTTACTTTTTGGCTTTTTAAAATAAAGCAATAATTCTTCTTGTTGTTTCCTACAATGGAGGGGATACATCGGCTGTCTTCAGGAAGAGAGGAACAACAATATAGGTAGCAGTGGCATTTGAGATGACCGTGTGAAACACGATTCTTGAACAGAACACAATTATCCCTAATAATATTTCGGTACAGTAAGTAAATACATATTAAATTAGTCATTAATAATATCACGGTAAACAACTACTGTTCTAATTCCTACTGGCCAACACAGTTCATAGAAATTATGTGATAGAGGATAAAAAGGGGTGCACAAATCCAAAACAAGATAAAGCACAGAGCTACAGTGGCTTGCGAAAGTATTGACCCCCCTTGGCATTTTTCCTATTTTGTTGCCTTACAACCTGGAATTAAAATTGATTTTTTGGGGGTTTGTATCATTTGATTTACATAACATGCCTACCACTTTGAAGATGCAAAATATTTTTTATTGTGAAACAAACAAGCAATAAGACAGAAAAACAGAAAACTTGAGCGTGCACAAGTATTCACCCCCCCAAAGTCAATACTTTGTAGAGCCACCTTTTGCAGCAATTACAGCTGCAAGTCTCTTGGGGTATGTATCTATAAGCTTGGCACATCTAGCCACTGGGATTTTTGCCCATTCTTCAAGGCAAAACTGCTCCAGCTCCTTCAAGTTGGATGGGTTCCGCTGGTGTACAGCAGTCTTTAAGTCATACCACAGATTCTTAATTGGAATGAGGTCTGGGCTTTGACTAGGCCATTCCAAGACATTTAAATGTTTCCCCTTAAACCACTCAAGTGTTGCTTTAGCAGAATGCTTAGGGTCATTGTCCTGCTGGAAGGCGAACCTCCGTCCCAGTCTCAAATCTCTGGAAGACTGAAACAGGTTTCCCTCAAGAATTTCCCTGTATTTAGCGCCATCCATCATTCCTTCAATTCTGACCAGTTTCCCAGTCCCTGCCGATGAAAAACATCCCCACAGCATGATGCTGCCACCACCATGCTTCACTGTGGGGATAGTGTTCTCGGGGTGATGAGAGGTGTTGGGTTTGTGCCAGACATAGCGTTTTCCTTGATGGCCAAAAAGCTCAGTTTTAGTCTCATCTGACCAGAGTACCTTCTTCCATATGTTTGGGGAGTCTCCCACATGCCTTTTGGCGAACACCAAACATGTTTGCTTATTTTTTTCTTTAAGCAATGGCTTTTTTCTGGCCACTCTTCCGTAAAGCCCAGCTCTGTGGAGTGAACTTAAAGTGGTCCTATGGACAGATGCTCCAATCTCCGCTATGGAGCTTTGCAGCTCTTTCAGGGTTATCTTTGGTCTCTTTGTTGCCTTTCTGATTAATGCCTTCCTTGCCTGGTCCGTGAGTTTTGGTGGGCGGCCCTCTCTTGCCAGGTTTGTTGTGGTGCCATATTCTTTCCATTTTTTAATAATGGCTTTAATGGTGCTCTCTGGGATGTTCAAAGTTTCGGATATTTTTTTATAACCCAACCCTGATCTGTACTTCTCCACAACTTTGTCCCTGACCTGTTTGGAGAGCTCCTTGGTCTTCATGGTGCTGCTTGCTTGGTGGTGCCCCTTGTTTAGTGGTGTTGCACACTCTGGGGCCTTTCAGAACAGGTGTATATATACTGAGATCATGTGACACTTAGATTACACACAGGTGGACCTTATTTAACTAATTATGTGACTTCTGAAGGTAATTGGTTGCACCAGATCTTATTTAGAGGCTTAATAGCAAAGGGGGTGAATACATATGCACGCACCACTTTTCCGTTATTTATTTTTTAGAATTTTTTGAAACAAGTTATTTTTTTCATTTCACTTCACCAATTTGGACTATTTTGTGTATGTCCATTACATGAAATCCAAATAAAAATAAATTTTAATTCCAGGTTGTAAGGCAACAAAATATGAAAAATGCCAAGGGGGCTCAATACTTTCGCAAGCCACTGTACTTTGGTCTAAATGCTGGAACACAATGACTAAGACTCAAGACCTCTCACTCTCCGTACACAATGCGCAATGCATTGAGATTTCCCTGCTGCTCAGATTCACAACCCGTTGGAAATAGATTCTGTGTGTCAATCACCCTCAGCTTGTGCAAGCACACCTTCAAAATGTTAATCCTATAGGTCTAACTATTCCCATTGTTTTACTGAAACAATTTCAAATATGCTGTGCCAGATAGGACAAATTCTTTAATTAAAAGTACTGTAAGCTGCACCCAGTACATGCAGTCGAGGGATGTCATCCACCAGTGACACTAATACACACAGTATGTTTCTATTACATTATACTGTCTGTTCTAGCAATCACTATTCATTCGTAATGGAAAATATGTACACTGAGTAAACAAAACACACAAAGATATTGTCATTTTATTTCCATGCTGGAAATAGCACTGAAAGAATCTCTTCTGATCTTTCTTTTTTTACAAGATAGCACATGACTATAAATTGAAAATGCAAACTAATGCTTTAAAGTTAGCTTTTTTAAACAGTATTACTGGACCCCCACTCACAATCTTTTAGTTCTTTCATTTTTACGTTAATTCAGAAATTTGGAAATATTTGAAATGCAACACATTATAAACTGCTTCAGTTACAGTGCTAAAAAGAATCATGCAAACTAAATTACAATTAGCAATTGTAGATTTAGCACCTTTTAAATGCATCACCATTGCTAGATAGCACCACAGACTAAACCACATTTGAAGCAGCCACATTATAGATAGTGTAATGAATGGTGACTTACAAACTGAACATGGAGTGCAGTGCAGCTGTAGAGTCAGGCTCAGCCAAGTGGATGTGCTGTACAGGAATGAGATTTCTGACAGTCTGCACGTTGAGGACTTTGTTTCATTACCAAACAGGATGGGAAGATAAACGTCAACACAAAACGAGCACCTGAACAGCTCTAAGAACCTCCATTCTGCTTTGGCATGCAGGGTGAACTGGCTTTTGTGATTCAAATTCTAGAACAGGTCAGCTGCCAAAGCAGGTTTTTCTCCTTTTGCAGTTAGCAAAACATTTGCATACAACAATCTTTCTGGTTTCAGTTATGGCCCAAGTCCAGTTAAAGCATTACAGAACACCCCTGTGGACTTTTATTGCATATTAACACACCTTTGTTCCATGTGCACTGGTATGCATTGTTACAAGAAAACGTTTTAAATTTTTAAAACACATTTATTACCCTTTTTCTTCCTCCCAGTAACCCTAGTGAACTCTCTCTGGGGAAAGGGGAATCTCCCAATACAAGTCATAGTGTGCTTCTTCAGCAAGTAGCCCTTTTCTGAGTCACCACTGTTAACAATTACAATGAGGGGGGATTTAGAATATAAATGGGTACACAAACTCTGCAACTGTCACCTTTGCAGGCAATCTCATAGCCGGTCTGAGGACCTCAGTAAGACCGTACCCTCCCTCTATTGGCTGCGAGTTTGTGCTGCTGCTTTGATGTTCAGCACCAGCTTTACCATCCATTAAATGTATTTATCTAAATGCTAGAAGTATCAGAAACAAAATTCTAGAACTTGAAGCTACTGCACTAACAGGTAACTATGATGTGATAGGTGTTACAGAAACGTGGTTGTCTGAGAGTGATGGGGACGAATATAATATTTCTGGGTACACACTGTATAGGAAAGACAGGCAGGACAGAAGAGGAGGAGGGGTAGTGCTATACATAAGAAACAGTCTTGAAGCCCAGGTGTTAAACCTGGACAAAGAAAATAAAGCCGAATCAATATGGGTCAGAATAA
Source organism: Polyodon spathula (assembly GCF_017654505.1). NCBI lineage: Eukaryota > Metazoa > Chordata > Actinopteri > Acipenseriformes > Polyodontidae > Polyodon > Polyodon spathula. The sequence continues at coordinate 46,526,199 of NC_054541.1, read as the reverse complement.
CGGACAAAAATTCAAAGGGCATAATAATAGGAGCATGTTATAGACCGCCAGATTCAGAAGGTGAGCAAAATAATCTGTTATACAATGACATTAGAAATGCGTGTAGCAAAGGAGAAGCCATACTAATGGGGGATTTCAACTTCCCCCATATAAAATGGGAAAACCCAGTGGGTAGCACGAAGGATGAAATAGAAATGGTGGAAATGACAAATGACTGCTTCCTAAAACAATTTGTCAAGGCACCGACTAGAGGGGAGGCATGCCTTGATTTAGTCTTTTCAAATAACGAAGATAGAATAACTAAAACAGAGGTCAGAGAACCACTGGCAAACTCAGACCACAACATGGTCTCATTTGAAGTGTTTTTTAAAACCCCAAAAGTAATGACTAAAGCTAAGGTTTACAATTTTAGAAAAGCAAACTATGAAGGTATGAAACAGAGACTAACAGAAGTAGATTGGAGTAAAATAGAGAAAACACCCACAGAAGAAGGATGGTTGTTCTTCAAAAATGTAGTACTAGAGGCGCAAAACAATTACATCCCTAAAGTAGACAAATCTAAATGTAAAACTAAATTGCCAAAATGGTTTAATAGATCAATTAAAAAAAATATTCAGCGAAAAAAGGCACTTTACAGAGCCTTAAAAAAGGACCAAAAAGAAAGCACGCAGAAAGAGTACACAGAACTGCAAACGCAAGTCAAAAAGGAAGTTAGAAAGGCCAAGAGAGAAATAGAAATGAACATTGCTAAGGGAGCTAAAACCAATTCCAAAATGTTTTTCCAATATTACAACAGCAAGAGAACATTCAAAGAGGAGATTAAATGTTTAAGAGATACAAATGGCAAAATCGTAGATGAAGAAAAAAAAATAGCAAATATGTTAAATGATTACTTTTCACAAGTTTTTACAAAGGAAGATACTGACAACATGCCCCACATGTCATCCAGTTCCTATCCAGTTTTAAATAACTTTAGCATAACAGAGGCAGAAGTGTTAAAGGGACTAGGAGCTCTTAAAATAAACAAATCCCCTGGGCCGGATGAGATCCTCCCAGTAGTACTCAAAGAAATGAAAGAAGTAATTTACAAACCGCTAACCAAGATCATGCAGCAGTCTCTTGACACAGGGGTGGTACCGACAGACTGGAAAATTGCAAACGTAATACCGATCCACAAAAAGGGAAACAAAACTGAACCAGGTAACTACAGACCAGTAAGCCTGACTTCTATTATATGCAAACTTATGGAAACTATAATAAGATCCAAAATGGAAAATTACCTATATGGTAACAGGGTCCTGGGAGACAGTCAACATGGTTTTAGGAAAGGGAGATCGTGTCTAACTAACTTGCTTGATTTTTTTGAGGATGCAACATCGATAATGGATAATTGCAAAGCATATGACATGGTTTATTTAGATTTCCAGAAAGCTTTTGACAAAGTCCTGCACAAAAGATTAATTCTCAAACTGAACGCAGTTGGGATTCAAGGAAACACATGTACATGGATTAGGGAGTGGTTAACATGTAGAAAACAGAAAGTACTGATTAGAGGAAAAACCTCAGAATGGAGTGTGGTAACCAGCGGTGTACCACAGGGATCAGTATTAGGTCCTCTGCTATTCCTAATCTACATTAATGATTTAGATTCTGGTATAGTAAGCAAACTTGTTAAATTTGCAGACGACACAAAAGTAGGAGGAGTGGCAAACACTGTTGTAGCAGCAAAGGTCATTCAAAATGATCTAGACAAGATTCAGAACTGGGCAGACACATGGCAAATGACATTTAATAGAGAAAAGTGTAAGGTACTGCACGCAGGAAATAAAAATGTACATTATAAATATCATATGGGAGATACTGAAATTGGAGAAGGAATCTATGAAAAAGACCTAGGAGTTTTTGTTGACTCAGAAATGTCTTCATCTAGACAATGTGGGGAAGCTATAAAAAAGGCTAACAAGATGCTCGGATACATTGTGAAAAGTGCTGAATTTAAATCAAGGGAAGTAATGTTAAAACTGTACAATGCACTAGTAAGACCTCATCTTGAATATTGTGTTCAGTTCTGGTCACCTCGCTATAAAAAAGATATTGCTGCTCTAGAAAGAGTGCAAAGAAGAACAACCAGAATTATTCTGGGCTTAAAAGGCATGTCATATGCAGACAGGCTAAAAGAATTGAATCTGTTCAGTCTTGAACAAAGAAGACTACGTGGCAACCTAATTCAAGCATTCAAAATTCTAAAAGGTATTGACAGTGTCGACCCAAGGGACTTTTTCAGCCTGAAAAAAGAAACAAGGACCAGGGGTCACAAATGGAGATTAGACAAAGGGGCATTCAGAACAGAAAATAGGAGGCACTTTTTTACACAGAGAATTGTGAGGGTCTGGAATCAACTCCCCAGTAATGTTGTTGAAGCTGACACCCTGGGATCCTTCAAGAAGCTGCTTCATGAGATTCTGGGATCAATAAGCTACTAACAACCAAACGAGCAAGATGGGCCGAATGGCCTCCTCTCGTTTGTAAACTTTCTTATGTTCTTATACAGTTACATTATTTTTCCTCATTGTATTTTAGCACCTTTTAAATGCATCACCTGCAGGAGCCTGCCTGCTGATTCAGGTTAGCTTTATACAGCACATTTCTCAATTTTCAAACCGCTGAATCACGTTCTTAAACATACCACTTAAAGATGTAGTACAGCATTATCTTCTTTTAAAAACAATAAGAAATGATAGTATTTGTATTTATTTTTCTTTAGTTTACACAAAGCACGCAGTGTTGTGGTTCAGTGTGGCACTCAACACAGCTGTATGTTTAAAGCGCTCCTCAGCAGAGTGCCAGTATTAGCATTTTAAATCATCCCAACAGGTAACGGGAACCCTGAAATAGCAGCACAGCATTAGCGCAGAGACAGAAGAGATTCCCAGGCTAAGCTTGTTTGGATGCAGAGTCACTGCGATTCACCAGAACGCAGGTCAGCAAGGGTCACTGGGAGAGACGAGTTTCATCAAGGAAAGGAAGAGACTGAAAAACAACCCGAACAGCAAAACTGACTGTCTGACGGTTGGCTTGCGTGCACATAATACACATTAATACAAACTGTGCTTGTATTTTAAATTAGCAAATTTGGTTTTGTAGGTACTGTAATCACATGATTACACCATTAGACTTGTAAGAACAATGAACCACAAATAACACATTGCAACAATGTTGAATTTTGCGGTCTTGCAAAATTCCTATTTGTATTTGACAGTAACACGCTGTTTTCTGACTACTCAGGTAAGGTGTAGTGCAGCTGTCAAGTCAGAACACTACAGGCATGTCCCCGAAAAAAAAAAAAAGAATGAATCACTGCCCTCAAAAGGACCTGTAACTGTGTAACTTCCTTTAACCCCAGGCATGTTGAATGGAAAGTGATGGGATGAAAGGACTTGGGCATTCCTTGCCAATATTTTATTAGCTAGAATTCCTTTAAAGAGCCACTAAACTCTATTTGCAGTAATTTCTTCCTCTGCCACTTTGCAAGGACTATAACCACTGATTAATAACACAACTGAGTGCACTTAATTCCCCCTTTCCAGTACTGTAGCGTAAAATATTTTCTAGTAAAACCCCCATAAGACACGACAAGCCAAATATTTATTCTCACGACCCAATCTTTAACCTGAAAAATGTTATGACAGTATGTTTCCAAAGAGATCTTTCTGACACATTGCATGAAGCCGAGGCTGCTCGGATCCTAAAGATGATCTAGCATGCGTTCCTTACATAACAGTTCAGCCTGGTTTTTTTTTTTTTTGTTCTAGAATTCTGGAAAGTGCCATGCATGTGAATCTTTATTTAACCCATTAAGACAGAAATAAGACATGTGTTGTGGCCCACGGTGGCAATTTGAAGTTTCTAACAATTTTCATGCAGCTACCGTAGTAAACTGCAGCTGAGCTTTAGCAATATACCAATGCCCCCTTTCTAGCATCATTTCAGCATTCACATTTTCAAGACCGGGCATTGTTTGCCTATAAATAGAAATGCGACTATTTAAATCATATTAAATTGCATGGAGCAAAAAACATTTTTTCCTTTTTTGTAAACATTTCTTGTTTCTTTATATGCGTTGTTATTGAAATACATAAATAAATAAAAAGGTATCATTACTCTCTTTTTTGATAGGCCGAGCAGACGGAATTCCAGAAATGGTTTATAACGGCACCAGCATCCACAATTCTGTGAAAACGCAGGACTCAGAACTGAAATGATTCATTCCACTAGAAATTCACTTCCCCACAGCAATAGATAACCTTAATGGCCACCTTCTGAAAATGCTAATCAACTCTGTATTCCGCTCTTTCATTCTGATTATTAAACTGGAGTACAGAGAACATGCTGTAGATGCAAGATCATGAAACGCACATGATACTCTGCAGGGAATACAGCAATGTTTACGGTTAGCCTTTTCACTAGGTAAGGTATTTTACTACGTGGTAAATGTCTCTATAAAAAAACATCCCCGCTCTGGTTTTGATACACAATAGAGATTGAAGCCCTCAGTGCAGCAGACATCGTCCTGAGTTCTGAAAGTCTTGTAAATACTGCATGCTGCTGAAGGAGCCGACTGGCACATTATCTAATCAGGTTAAGGATGCAAAATTCTTAAATCAGGTTGGGATGCAAACACTATGTAACCTAATAGTCCACTTGGGGATTTTACAGAAAATGAAAGCACACACATTTGAACTTTTTTTGTGAACTAACAGTTATTATTATAAATATTGTTATTAATTGCTTTTTGTAAGCATTCACACTTGATGCCTTACTTTGTCACTATGCATTCAGGGAATCGCATCATTATAAAGTGGCAGATCTCCTCTCTCCATATAAGGCAATCTATGTCATGCAAAAGTTGCCTGTATTCAGATGAAGACAATGGCAATTAATGGGTTCATTTTCAGTACAACAACCTTTTTACAAAGTATTATTTTATGGGGCTGAACATTTCCATTGACTAGTATTTTAGTGCTCTTATAAAACAGGCCAGTGTTCGACAGAAAGAGTTTTGTTTTGTGCTGAGTTTGTTTGTTCCAGTTGAAGAATTCTTTTTTTCCATATGGTCAAAGTCCTCAAAAACATCTAGCGCTTCACTTGTTGCTATAAATGTCTTTTTTACTGTCCTTAAGTTTCTCATTACAAAGCAATGTGCTTGTATGATGTCTGAACCAGACCAAAATCTTTAGAGAAGTTCAGAATCGCATTAGAAAAAAAACGAAACACTGTTAAAAGAACGAAATGACTTCTGATTGAAGTAGCAGACTACACGCTGCCAGTCCCTCATAATTCAGTTGAAATAATAAGATGGAGAAAAGCAGTATACTGTAAGAGTTGGGTTTGCCTGTCTGATAAAAGACAGATGCCAGATAAGAGATGAACACTGCAAAAACCATTACAATCAATCAAGAAATGGCTTTTCCAACAATAATCCCCTTTAGTCTGGAGATAATACTCCAAAGAACTGTGGTTTTGCTAAATCTAGCAAAGCTGTTTAAGGTCACTGTAACAGGGCGAGGAGCCCTGTACAGTACTGTTTATTTATTTTTAGAACAGGGTCTCCCCCTCCTCCCATGTTATTTGTATTTGTTTGTATTATGATTGTATTTATATATGACGGCGAAGCGCCATGTGTTTTATTTATTTAAGCGTGTTCTGGCAGAGGTGAGGTTGGCAGCTCGTCCTCTGCCATGAGTAATTAATAAACTCATGCAGATTGTGGCTGAGGGATAATAGAATAACTACTAGCTGGTTAAACCCCTCAGTCACGACATATAAACCTGCAGCTCTCTGCACTCTGTGTGGGTGTTCAGATGAGGAACGGGAGAGCAAGGAGAGAGAGAAATTTAAAACTAAGAAAACTTATTGGATCCGTGAAGGCCACTGCCCAGCCGGGCCTGCGTGTCGTGTTCGTGATTTGTTTTTGTATGCCTTTTTATTTTTGTGCTCTGTGAGCAGTGTTTATTTACTTTTTTTTTTAATAAAAACACTGCGCCGCATCTTTTTGCCCTGCAGTACTGCCTTTGTTATTCTTCCTGCATCTGGCCTGACATCACAGGTCCATCCTGTCACAGTCACTTACTTTGTTACAGTATAGTTCAAGCCATAAGTGTTTTTGTTTGATTGGGATCAAGCACAGCTTGATTTTATTAGAGCATTTTATAGTACCTGCGAATGCCACTGGATTGCATCAAGCACTTATTGCTAGGAGTTATCGGCAAGATGAAACAGTCCAAGGTGATACAGGTTTGAAGTTACGGATCAATGCTTGGTTGTATTTTTCAAAGCGGAGTGGAAAACAACTTCGGAGCACTGCAAAGGGTTTTTCACTGTTTTTCTAACATAGCTGGTTTCACTCATTTCTGTTTCAACAGTATAAAGTCCTAATTTCTGTCATAGTAACATTGTACAGCACAGTATTACCATATTTACAGCGCATTAGGACTTATCCAAGTTCTTCCTCATATTGCTGTACTCTACAGGTAGGCCTTGATATGTATATGAATACCCATGGTACTTTCAGCAGTCCTTTTATGCATGTGCAGTAAATAAATATTTCAAATAAATGTTTTGGCCCTTCATCGTCCATTGACTTCTTGACTGTGAGGTTTTCATTACTCTATGAATGCTTGTGAGCATTGGTGCCTCGGCTGTGTACAGTGATATGGTACAAACTCAGTGCTCTTTACCTGAAAATGAGAAGCCTGTTCCTGTACGTACATCGGAGCAAAAATAGCCTGTCCTCAAGACGAAAGCAAGCTTCAGAGACAATTATTCGTGTCACAGGAATGCACAAAAAACAAAATGGATGTGCCCTGATAAATCAAAACAATGCTATGAAAAAAAACAAACTTTTCTTACCTCTGTGAACAACACTGTCCATATCAGGGTTGGCGTCAATTCCTGTTTTTCAATTCCAATACCTTCTTAAAATCCCTTTTAAATCAATTCACACATTAGCGTTCATCAAAATTGCAATTTCCAGTGTTCTGTTAAAATGAGCTTCTCACATTTCTCATTTGTGACAACATATTTAAAGTCACTGCTCATCAATCAACACTAGAACCGCCACGGCACTCATTTTGATGTTTTGAGGTTTACAAATTTAAACTACTCTGCGTTTCTGAAAGTTATACGTTTGTCTGTTTACTTTTTCTAAATACATGTATTAAATACCATGACTGCATTTGAAAGGCAGGATCACGAAATTAAGTTAGTTATAATCCCACCCACCTAGAACTGCCAAAGCTGTCATTTTGACTGCCTTTTACAATATATGTTTTATTGTGAATATAACCTACAGCATTCTGTTGTTATCTGTACTGGACCTGCAGCCATCAATTCCTTTGTTTTGTACAAGGAATGCTCCGGGGAAAATATCAGTAGGAGAGATTTCATCTTGAAGCTAACCACAGTGCTTCGGCATTAAACATTTTGATCAGAAAACTGCAAAGCAACAGGCTGCAGCAGCTCAGCCTGTATTGAGTGCTGCATCGAGTGACACACATGCAAGATGTTTAAATTAAAAACTATTTTCGTTTTTACAGGTTTTATATGTACGTCTACCCGTTTACACACTACTGTCTTTTGAAATGTTTACTTTATTATAGCGTTTCATATTTTGAAGTAGTGCTTTATATGTTGTAGGTTGGAAAAAAAAAAACTTTATGTTTAATTGTTAATTTAAATACGGCGTTTCAGCTGTGCAGATGTTTGATATGATGTGCTTGAATAAGTTTTGAGTTGTTTCTGAGTTTGTCTTTCATTTTAATACTGATGTTGTTTAAAATGTGACTGCCGGTGGAGGTTTCAGGTATGACTTTAACCGCAGCACTTCTAGAGTTAAACTGGTTTCAAATGAAACCCGCTGAACAATCATTATATTCTCCTTCAAAGGAACTGGAATTGGAATTGAAATTGGGCCTTGATTTTAAAAAGCAATTGGAATTTAAAAAATGGGAAATGACTTCAACCCTGGTCCATTTTGGAATTTTGAACTTTAAATTCTGAGTTAGCTACAGCACAGCTAATTGGTCCAAATCTTTGGCTTCTGCCACAATACTTCTCAAAGTCGAATTTAATCGACTGGCAGCAGTACTTTTTACAGTTCATTCATATGGGAATACATTCAGTGGAGGGTGATAATGCGGTCATTTTTAAAGTTTACAAACAAGAGGAGGCCATTCGGCTCCCAGGGTGTCTGCTTCAACAACATTACTGGGGAGTTGGTTCCATACACCCACAATTCTCTGAGTAAAAAAGTGCCTCCTATTTTCTGTTCTGAATACCCCTTTATCTAATCTCCATTTGTGACCCCTGGTCCTGGTTTCTTTTTTCAGGTCGAAAAAGTCCCTTGGGTTGACACTGTCAATACCTTTTAGAATTTTGAATGCTTGAATCAGCTCGACGTGTAGTCTTCTTTGTTCAAGCCCAATTAAATTCAATTCTTTTAGCCTAACTTGCCTTTTAAACCCGGAATAATTCTGGTCGCTCTTCTTTGCACTCTTTCTAGAACAGCAATATTCTTTTTGTAGTGATGTGACCAGAACTGCACACAATATTCTAGATTAGGTCTTACTAATGCATTGTAAAGTTTGAACATTACTTCCCTTGATTTAAATTCAACACTTTTCACAATGTATCCGAGCATCTTGTTGGCTTTTATATAGCTTGCCCACATTGTCTAGATGAAGACATTTCTCAACATAAACTCCTAGGTCTTTTTCATAGATTCCTTCTTCAATTTCAATACCTCCCATATGGTATTTATAATGCAGATTTTTATTGCTTGCATGCAGTACCTTACACTTTTCTCTATTAAATGTGTCAGCCCAGTTCTGAATCTTGTCTAGATCATTTTGAATGACCTTTGCTGCTGCAACAGTGTTTACCACTCCTCCTATTTTTGTGACATCTGTAAATTTAACAAGTTTGATTACAATACCAGAATCTAAGTCTTTAATGTAGATTAGGAATAGCAGAGGACCTAATACTGATCCCTGTGGTACACCACTGGTTACCTCGCTCCATTTTGAGGCTTCTCCTCTAAACAGTACTTTCTGTTTTCTTCATGTTAACCACTCCCTAATCCATGTGCATGCATTTCCTTGAATCCCTACTGAGTTTAGTTGGAGAATTAATCTTTTATGCAGGTCTTTGTCAAAAGCTTTCTGGAAATCTAAATAAACCATGTCATATACTTTGCAATTTTCCATTGTCGATGTTGCATCCTCAAAATAAAAAAAAAAATCAAGCAGGTTACTTAGACACGATGTCCCTTTCCTAAAACCATACTGACTGTCTCCCTGGATACTGTTACCATATAGGTAATTTCCCATTTTGGATCTTATTATAGTTTCCATACGTTTACATATAATAGAAGTCAGACTTATTGTTCTGTAGTTACCTGGTTCGGTTCTGTCTCCCTTTTTGTGGATCGGTATTATGTTTGCAATTCTCCAGTCTGTTGGTACAACCCCTGTCTCGCAAGACTGTTGCATGATCTTGGTTAGTGGTTTGTAAATAACTTCCTTCATTTCTCCGAGCACTATTGGGAGGATCTCATCCGGCCCAGAGGATCTGTTTATGTTAAGCACTCCTAGTCCCTTTAACGCTTCAGCCTCTGTTATGCAGGGGAAACTCTTAAAGTGAATATCTTATTTGGCAAGAACAGAAAGCAGTCATGAAGCACACTGCATGTGATGTACTACAGGCTACAAAATGGAGATACAAGTTACCCATAGAACAGGACCTGCATCTGGCAATAATATAATGGCACAGCAGGAATTTGTACTGTTTTGAGGCAGAACTGAATATGGTGTTTCCTTTTGTACCACTCCAGAAAAATGTCCTTTGTAAATGACAACAAGGTCCCAGTGTGTGCGAGATGCACAGCCATTTAACATTTCAAACAACAAGCTACAGTAACATTCATGAGCATACAAGCTCTTGGCACGGCCAGGCGGAAAACTATTTTAGTACTGGAACAAGGAGGAAGGCTCAAGAACACATCTGAGCTCCAAACACTGCTCTTCAAAGCCCTTGAATTGTAACCCAAGACTTCAATTGGCTTTTAGTCATTTAGATGACTAATCTTAACTGAGCTTATTCCAATATTGCTTCTGTAACACACAGGCCTGCCTTGTAAGCTGCAGAGCTAGATTTCTCTTCCAAACTGGATTCACCATTTATTTCTGCAACTCTGGTTTTCAGTTTTTTATGTAGTAAACTGTAGATGACGATGCAAATATTTTACAAAACTGAATCCCAATCCAGGCGCAGAGTGGTAAATACATTGCCAAAGGGGCCACTTTTGTCAGGCTATATGGAAACATGACACGTTTGATTTGCATGAAACTAGTTTTGGTTTCATAGGTTTTATGCTATTAATCAAGAGCGTAATGAAACCTGTCTGAAATGGACGTCGACAGGGATACTGCAGTACGTTTACCCTGCCCAGGTTTTTAAACGGATGAGGTCATCCTAAACATGACAGGTATTTTTAAAATAAGCGGTCTCTCAGTTTATTTTAGATCTAAGCACTACACAAGTTAATAATCAAACTACAATATGCTCATTCCCTTCCATTAAGGGCTGGGTACAGTAAATCCATTGTATTTTTCGGTACATTTATTCTTTTACATTTTTACACTGTTACAGATATAAAAAATACCATGGAATGGCTGAGCAGTGTCTCTGTAGTGATTATTGATTGTTATTACTTCATCAGGAGAAAGTAGACATAGTGTCTCACTTCCCTGGATGCTGGCACTCAGCAAATATTCCATACCGTACCACTGTCTCTGAGGCTGCTGGGAATGAAGCTTATAAACGCAGTGTCTTTTTAGTTGGCATCAAAGTGAAAAATAGCTCAGTTTCGCAACGCAAACTGCAATGTAATTGGCTGAAGCTACAGTATAAGTTTATTTACCAACCACAAAGCCACGTGGTCTGTGGCAGTTACGCAATATAATTGTTCTCTTCAACCCTGAAGCCAGCTTGTAAGCCTTTTACACAACAAACAGCCAAGGTGTCTGGTAAACAAACAGCTCCTACAAAATAAAAAGGACCACACTTTAACCCTTTATGAGGAGGGGCTTAATCTTCTGTACCAACAGCCCAGGTTAAATCAGCCTTGTCACCAACCGTATTTCAGCAATACAGAGAGGCAGCCTTGAAATCCAACTTTAACTGGGTTACAGGGTTTTGTACTATGAAAAGATCAGCAGTTCTGAGAAGCTGGTCCGGCAGTCTGGAAGCTCCCAGTGTGCGTTTTTCAAGACTACTCAGACTGTATGGACAGCTATTTTTATGAAAAAAGGTTTCAAGAAAAATCTGGTTTGGAATAAAGCGCTTGGAAAAGCAATGTAATACCAGGAGGCAGATAACAGGAATATAAACCAAGGATGGAAATTACTGTGAAATGCATATAAATTATGAATGATATTCTAGCTTGCAGGAAGACAGCTGGCTAAGACATCTAGAGCAGCAATTAGAAATCAAATGGGAAAGGTAGGACAGTAACCCTTGAAGGATCAGAAGGCATTTCTTTGAACACATATGGCACTCAGTTTTAATGACCTTAAGAGAGACGTATCGCTGTGGTTTAGGTCAGAGGTTCTCAAACTTTTCTATTCACGGACCATCTGATTTTTTTTTTCCTTGTTGGACCACACAATAAATAGTATAGCCGACTGAAAAATATGCACATAAAAAAATCACTATAATACTAAGAATAACCGTGACTTACCTTTTTTTGTTTTAAAGCGATGGGAGGGCCTGTTTCTGTGCGCAAAGTTATTTTAAAATTTGAGTTTTAAAGAACGGTTCTAGTTTACTTTTCATTTCATTGATAATTACAGCAGAAATTGAGTTAGGTGAATTAATAATCTGTGAAGTTACAATACATCCATGAGGTAGCACAACAGTCGGAGCTACGAATCTCCAGCTAGTACAATCTTTATTTATAGAACGTAACGTTTGGATGCTGCACGCTGACTGGCTGTTGAGGATTTTTTACCCTGCAGTTACCTTGTACAGTGAACAGCAGAACTGTTTTGCCGAAGCACAGTTCAATCAATACATTATCAATACACTACATATTAAACTCGCAATAAATACACGTTGTTGTGAGAGGTCTTTTAAAGTTTTTAAAAAAGAATGCCTCATACTTGTGCTGCAATAAAAGCGATGGATTATTTTGTATCCAATCCTTCTGAAAGAAGGCAGGATTAAAGAGTCAGTGTGTACCAAAACTTAAAAGCTTTAATTATTTGCTAATCTCAGATTCCCATAAATAATGTAGCAAGTACTCAATGCTGAATACGTAACAGTATAGTCTGTGTGTTGCACGTTTAAAATAATTAGCATCTGACTTTGTTAGTGACAAATCGCTCCTCCAGCTTCTGCCAAGCTGCCTGTGCTGGTATTCCTATCTGTAGGTGTAATAACCCGAGATCCAAGATGCAAGAGTATAACTTTAATCACAGTGTCTTTATTAGAACAATCTCTGTTGAAACCTACACATTAGTGTTTTCTAAGGACTTCCTCGACCCCACAGTATCCTAGGTAGAGGGTAAGTATGTAGGGCGCTACTGACCTCTAGTGGCATAACTTGAACTGCATTATATACATAAACATTCACATTACTACATTCTCCCCCCCTTAACATTTCAGCTTCTCTAAAATTTGGAAACAGTTTAAACACAGTTATAAACAAAATGTAACGCTAATACACTAGATATCTCTGAACTATTGCTGTAACAACTACACACAATAGTCCATCCTTAACTATACATAAACATTTAATTTCAAACTTTTTAAAAAAAAAATTTACAAGTCAAAGTCCTTCAGGTAACCAGGCTTTTTGACAGTTCTTTGGGAACGACGCACAGCTTGTGCCATACTTTGATTGTCCCTGCCCACCTCTGGGGAACTCCCAGTTTGTTCCTCTGGTTTCAAAGCAAGCTGCTCTGAGACAGTGTCCGCATTGTTTGGAACAAGTTCATCTGGCATGGTTACTCTAGCTGGTGGTTGCAGAACCTCTGCAGGTGTGTCCTGCACAATATCCTCTGACCCAATGACGGTGTCCTGTTGTCTAGACAGGATCTGATCTATGTGTCTGCGTACTATCCTCCTATCTCCCAGCATTACCTTGAAAGATACAGGACCAGTCACTGTTGCAATGACTCCTGGTATCCACTTGGGACCGTAACTGAAGTTTCTTGTCATCACAGAGTCTCCGTCTCCAAAACTCCTCCCCTTTGTGTGCTTGTCGTGGTGTTCCTTTTGTTTATTCTGCTTAAATTCCACTTTTCTCTTTAAATCGGGATGCACTAAATCAAGGGTAGACCGAAGTTTCCTCCCTAGTAACATCAATATTTGAACGGCTCATTCTGCGAGACCGTTGGAAGACGCATGAAACGGGCCTGATGTAACATGGACAATGCCATTTTTGTTCATGAATTCCTTGAACTCTGAGCTGACAAAACAGGTGCCGTTATCAGAAACTACCATTTCTGGTAATCCCCGATTGCTAAAACTTTTTCGCAAACAGTCAATTGTAACAGCTGAAGTTACCGAGTAAACATCCATCCATTTGGAATGCGCATCTATGAGTATCAAAAACATCTGCCCCATAAATGGTCCTGCATAATCTAGGTGCAATCGCTTCCAGGGTCTGTCTGGCCACTCCCAGGGATGTAGCGGGGCTGTGGCTGGTGCTTTCCGGTGTTCCTGACACTACATGCCTTTACCCATGTCTCTATCTCCTCATCTAGTTTGGGCCACCAGAAATAACTTCTGGCCAGAGCCTTCATGCGCGAAACCCCTGGATGGCACTGATGCAGCTGTTCCAACACAGCCTGTCGTCCTCGCTGTGGGATGATGACACGTGCCCCCCACAAGACACAACCATCTTGCACACTCAATTCTGTCTTCCTAGCAGAATAAGGTGTAAAATCTGTTCCTTCCCCCTGCTGTGGCCACCCCCTTAAAACATACTCTCTCACCCTAGACAGTATGGAATTTTTACCTGACCACACTCTCACCTCCTCTGTGGTCACCATCGCTATGTCTTCCATCATCAGCACCCTGTCTTCCAGACCTGTGGATTGGGAAGTGTCCGGCAGTGGCACACGACTCAAGGCGTCTGCGTTGCCATGGTCCTTACCCGCCTTGTAGACTATCACGTACTCATACGCTCGCAGTGTCACAGCCCACCTCTGGATCCTCGGTGACACCATCTGTGGAACAGATGGTGAACTTTCTACCATAGAGATACTTGTGAAACCGTTGCACCCCGAAAATCACAGCCAGTCCCTCTTTATCAAGCTGAGAGTAGTTTCGTTCAGCTGATGTGAGTGTTCTTGACATAAAACCTATGGGTCTCTCCCACCCATCTGGCATGAGGTGTGAAAGTACTGCGCCTATCCCGTAGGGGGAGGCGTCACAGGACAGAATCAGCTCTTTCTCACTGTCGTAATGCACAAGTATATCTGTGGATTGCATGAGCTTTTTAGATTTCTCAAAAGCAGCCTCCTGCTCTTTTTTCCATTGCCATTTTGTGTCTTTTCTCAACAGTTTGTGCAGTGGGGCCAACAGTGTTGACAGGTTAGGTAAAAACCTGCTGTAATAGTTCAACAGTCCTAAGTAAGCCTTAAGCTCTGTTATGTTGGTAGGTGCAGGTGCATTTTGGATAGCTTGTACCTTGTTCTTAAGTGGGTGTAGTCCTGTAGCATCCACTTTGTGACCCAGAAACTCAGCCTCACTTCCCAGAAAGGTACACTTCCTTCTCTTTAGCCGTAGGCCTGCCTCCTCCACTCTCTGAAGTACCTCGCTTAGCATCTGCAGGTGCTCCTGATCATTCTTGCCCGTCACCATGATGTCGTCCAGGTAAATGGCTACATGGGTAATTCCCTGCAGCAAACCCTCCATAATTCTCTGAAAGATACCAGGACTGGATGAAACCCCAAATGGAAGACGGTTTACAGTAAATAACCCTTTGTGTGTGTTTATAGTTACGTACTTTTTTGATTCCTCATCAAATATTACCTGCTGATAGGCATGACTCATGTCTAATTTGCTGAATTTTGCCCCTCCTGAGAGCTTTGCAAAAAGATCTTCAATTCTGGGAATGGGATACTGTTCCAGTTTGGACACCCGATTTACAGTAAGTTTGTAATCTCCGCAAATCCTCACAGAGTTATCAGGCTTTAGCACTTGGACTATGGGAGCTGCCCACTCAGAGAATTTCACTGGTTCAATTATTTTGTCTCTCAAGAGGCGGTCCAGCTCAGCCTCCACCTTCGGTTTCATAGCATAAGGCACAGGTCTTGGCTTAAAGAACCTTGGTGTTGCCTCATATTTTAGCCAGTGGGCCTCGCAATGTCCCCAATTCCTCTTTGAATACATTCTCATGTTTCTTCAACATATCCTGGAGTGTTGTTTTGTCTCTACCTATCTGGTTTACAGTGCCCCAGTTTAATTCCAACTCCTTAATCCAACCGCGGCCCAGTAGGTTTGGTCCTTTGCCAGACACGACTACTACTGGCAGCTGTTTAACAGTCTCTCTGTACTGTACAGTTAGGTTGTTTTCACTCTTTTGCCTGTATAGGTTCTGAGATGCAGGGAACATGTCTTTAGCTCAGGTACTTTTGCCCCATTCTTTAGTTTGGAGTACTCTGTTTCATTCATAATTGTAACACTGGACCCCGTGTCAACCTCAAATTGCACATCCGACTTGTTCAATTTTAACTATAATGTGATAGGCGCTACCCTGGGAATGCTTGTCTCTGTTACATTATTCATAATGAACACGTCTTCACCGTCACTTGCATCTGTTTCAGGATTTTCACTAATGTGATGACCCCCATGTTTTTTTTTTACTTTTCCCTGCTTTTGTTTTCCTCCCCCTCTAGGTTTGGTTTTCTCCACAGGTGAGTTCGCCCTGCACGCTTTCCTGATGTGCCCCTTTTTTCCGCATCTGTGACACATTTCCTTAAGAAAACGACAGTCATTCGCCATGTGCTCACCACCGCATCTATAACATGCCCTCATAGTTCCGCTAGTTCATGGTTCCCTCCACGTTTTTAGCTTTTGCACTGTAGCCTGGCTAGCATGTTTCCAGTTAGCACCATTGCTTCCTTTGCTTTGCCATTGTAAATCCTGAACGTTTTTGTTCGCTGTCTCCAATGCCTGAGCAAGTTTCAGTGCTTTTTCAAATGTTAACTCGGTTTCTGCTAACAGCCTGCGCTGAATACTATCATCGTCTATACCACAGACTAGCCTGTCCCGTAACATTTCCTTTAGCCTGTCTCCATAGTTGCAATGTTGAGCCAGTTCTCGTAGCAATGCCATATATTCAGTCACACTCTCATTCGCCTGTTTGTTTCTCGAGTTAAATTTAAAGCGTTGAACTATTTCGCTGGGCTTTGGGTTGTAGTGCGTTTTCAACAAACGATTTGTCCCCTGGCTTATCTGGGCTTAACAAATTTCTCATCAGACTATATGTTTGGCTTCCTACCGAACTTAAGAGAATCGCCCTCTTTTTATTGCCGTTGTCAATCTCATTTGCTTCAAAAAAATGCGACAGCACTTCGCAATATTCCTCCCATGTCTGTAGCTGACTATCAAACGGCGCGGTTGTTCCTACCGTGGCAGCCATGTTACGTTGTCTGTGAGCGCTCTCGCTAACGTTAGCAGGTTCGGCCGAAGCTTTGCAGCTACACTTTTCTCCTTCGATGTCTCCGTTTTCAACGACCTAAGACAAGTTGTCCGATTTCCTCGTCGCCATATGTAATAACCCGAGATCCAAGATGCAAGAGTATAACTTTAATCACAGTGTCTTTATTAGAACAATCTCTGTTGAAACCTACACACTAGTGTTTTCTAAGGACATCCTCGACCCCACGGTATCCTAGGTAGAGGGTAAGTATGTAGGGCGCTAGTGACCTCTAGTGGCATAACGAACTGCATTATATACATAAACATTCACATTACTACAGTAGGATTAGCGAAATATGCATAAAAATTATAGCTTTCAAGATCACAAAGGTCTCTTCTTCAGGCGTAAAATGGAAACTGAAGGTAAAAAAAGTTCCTCTTATACATCAGTTTATTGATCAGTTTTGTGCTCGGCAATCAGACTGGAAGTTATACTCCACCCCCCCAGTGCCCTTTATCACTTTTCAGCAGGTATACTGCATATGGCCCGAAACAACACAGTAAAAAGTGGATCCATTCATTTAACTGTTTTGAAACCGAACAGCATGGATTATTTGCATGCAGTGTTTAAAATGTTGAATTTCTGCTGTAACGTTGACACTTAATGGCTTGCAATCAAGGGAAATGAAAATGAGGTAGTAATGTATAGAATACGGAGCTCAGACAGGGGGCTATGACCAGGTATTAAAGCCAAGGCCTGTTAGTAATTCACCTTGTTAATGTTAATCTTTGTGACCACATTATAGATTTCTATTATGACACAGTGCTAGAACAGAAAAAAAACAAACCTTTTTTTCTTTGTATGTGCACTGAACCATACTTCAATTAGAACAGATTTAAACAGATCAGCAGGTATGTGACATAACGGAGGCCGTTTCCATGGTGACTAAATATATTGTACTCTACAGTGATAGATGACATCACCGATTTCTGTGCATGTTCTGCTTGCTGTGGCTTGTGTATCAATTGTTGTATTGACTACTTGCCTATTCTTTGTTGATTAAATATGGGAATGCTGTTATACTGAACACCAGTCACTACACCCTACAGGGCTTTAAATAATCATTGCAAATGTAGGTGGCATTGAGCTTCTCCCTTCAACGGAAATGCTAGTGGCATCACAGCACATTAAGATGCAAACAACATATTACAGATTAGCTTCTGAAACTGAGTCTATCAGGATGGTCATGTGACCGAAATGTTTGCACGGAGCACTTTTTGCACTATATTACTTTTTTGACCGTTCTACTAATAACAGTTTTTTTCGTATAAATTTTGATTCTGTAGTGATTTTTTATTGCCACTCTTCAAATAGCGGATCATTTTGGACTTTTAATTAATTCAAGCATTAGAATACTACCAGGTATCTGTGCGATTTATTTTACAGCCAAAACACTTCAAACAAATTCCAATTCATTCTGGTGTAGTGATGGCTTTCTGCATGCGGTATTAATGATGTCATTAATTGTAAGTTTTACATTGTATATGTGTCTTTTATAATTTAGTTCTTTCTAATCATTGTTTAAATTATGTGAATGCGTTTTTATAGTCGTTTTAATGTGCTTACTAATTCAGTTCCTTTAATATGCTTTTATATTAAGGTTCTATACAGTATTCTGTAAGTTTTGAATTATTTCATTTACCATTTGGCAAAACCAGTTACGTGCGGTTTTGCACAGCCTAACACGACTCAAAGTCACAGATGGTCGTCTGAGCTAAACGCCAAAAGGCAGGAAATTAGCAGAGATAGTGTGAGATGGGGGAGGGGAACTGAAAGACAAGATGGATGCGCCCTGCTAGGTACAACATGGTATGCAGCCCCCCTTTTCCCCCGCAGAGAGAATTTGCAATGATAGAGTGGAAACCCCTATCACTGGACAGAAGTAAAACAAATGGGAGTGGAGTCAACAGTTGTTTACAAAGGTATAAATACCCAAAATGGTAAACAGTCTTTTCATCTCTTTCGAATTGACTCCATGGATATCCGTGCTTTCTGATACAAACGTATGCACTGAGCTGTACTGAGGTCTCGTCCGAAGTCAGTTTAAATCTCGTGCTTATATGATTGTATTGGAGGTATACCTTTCTTGTATATAAAGTGTTTTTGAATCAAAAACCATTTGTCAGCTTAATCTTTTTCACTACACTGGAGTAAAACCAAGGCGTCCCCGTTGGCTCCATTATTCTCTATGAAGGATGGCACTGATCAGCACTTTGGTGAAGTTTAATTAACCTAACCGAGTTTTTGCTGCACCAGCAAAAATGTCCCTACTTCCGCAAAGCTCCTCCCTTAGGCAGTCTGACACAGATTGTGTGTTTAAGAATGATACACTGGGAACCATCATTAAATCCAAATGGCTGTCCTCTGCTGTATAAGCTCTGAAAGGATTCCTAACACTGTGCTAAATCAGGTTTGTTCACCGCGTTTAAGCTAAACTCTTACCTGGGGCTAAATGTAGACAGAACGCATTCAGTGCTGTCAAACACGAAATGCTGTATTGTTAAGCATCTGAAGTATTCATAACAGAGAAGATTCAGTATTACTGTATATAATTACATGCAAGTAGTATGTCAGTGCTATTAAATAAATCATAATGTGTTGATTTCGTTATAATTGAGTATCAATCACTGGCAATTCATTTCCACACTGTGTTTTAAAAGCCGGCTGGAGGTGAATTTTCCTCTCATTCAGGACACTGACGTTTTTATTGCCATATTGTCGTACCGCGGCCAGAAACTGACAATGAAACTATGTACCCAAAACTAGCAAATACAACCAATTCATCACGTAAACACTACCTTTTGTTAACCCTAACTCTAGTGCTGTGGAAACTGGGATATATATTTCTTTGTTGAGTATAATCGGCGATAACACCTTGCCCAGGACTACAATCCCTCAATTCATTGCAGAGATGGCACATTTCTAAGGAAACCAAGGAAAGTGGGAAAAAAAAAAAATCATATCAGTCAGATTGTTACTGACTGATGCTCAATAATTGTGTAAACGAGGAAATACGAGACAGTACTGTTTTGAGTCATGAACACGTTTGAAAACGAAAGACAGTACTGTTTTGAGTCATGAATGTTTTATTCCACTTCATTAATGTAGCGATGTGCAGTAGCTATCATGGAGCTACTCCATCTATTTTATACCTGGAATATTGAAAGTCTGCCCACAAGCTCTAATGCAGTAGTTTTAATCTGGTCCACCCAGAGTAGACCTCCCAGAGGTGTGCTGATCTTGGTAAAAGGTCATCCACTGCTCAATGCGTAATTCAATTTTAATTATGTTGCATTTGTTTTTTTGTGGCTCAAAATACATCTGTTTGGACATGGATGGAGCCATGCAGTGTTCCAATCACAGACCCTTCCTGGAAATTCAACATTTGTAGGTTTGTTGCAGCTCATGTTACTTGAGTATAAAAAGTTAAAAAAAAAAACACACACTGTTACAGAAAATACAATGCACTGCAACTATAATTTATTTATTTATTTATTTATTTATTTTTTAAACGACTAATTAAATAATGTCCACTGCTGGCACTACAGAACTAAGATGATTTGCTTTCACATAGCATTGTTGAATCCTCTAATGACACTAATTGTTTCTGGGGAAAAAAAATAAATGCAATGCTGATTTGAGCACATCTTATCAGTTTCTGCAAGTTTAAACTCTTTGCCAATTTTATGACAACAGAAGCGGTCAGTGAAAGTTCCATGGCTTCCTGAGTTACTGTATCAAAGTCTTCTAAGGTGACTTACACAGTATGGATAAAACAGTGTTGCATGTAAACGTATCAAACTCTTCGTAGAAGGAGGCTAAGCATGGATTATGTTATGTATTACAAACAGCTGCACTGATAAACAGTGTCACTGCTCACCACTCACACTAAATACTTAAGGCAGCCTGGTCAGTAGAGCAGATTAACTAATATACAAAGTGTACAACCCTCCAGAGTGCAGACTTTTGAAAATGTGGATCACTTCTTTCTTGAGAAGCCTTTCTCAGTATATTTAGAGACTTGCTGTATAATGCCAGGAGCATTTAAGATGCATGCCAGCAAGCCGATAAGATATGAGTCATCACAAATATTCTAGCAGAGGTCTGACCCTATTTACAACTCTAGAGTTTTCTCCTTTCAAAAGGAAGAAAAACACAATTACTGGTTGCTAATCCCTTCCTTTTATACCCAGACATGCAAATGGAAATTTGTGTGCTGCAATGTAGCAGGTTTAAACTTAATGGCCAAATAATCTTCACGACCGAGGGAAGCACTCATCAACATAACCTGTAAAACCCAATAATAATAATAACAGCAGCAACAATACTATTCTGTTACCTACAACTAAAAGGTGCTTTATATTGTAATACAATGAGCCCAAATATTTGTTACAACACTTTTGCAATTTCCAAATTCCTTTGGGCTGTATGAAACAGTGACCCATGTTATCAGGATACAAAGACTCAGATGAATACAGAGTTCAACAGGCTGACTGTGGATTGCTGTGAGTCAGTATTTAAAAGTGCAGCCATGTTTAGCTTCAGTACCGTCAACTGTTCTTGTTAAGAGAAGTGTAACTTTTAAAATTTCCAGGTAACATTGTACGATCGACTCATCACTACCACTTGAGATCCCTGTTTTTATGGAAGATGGTGCACCAGCACACAGAATCACTTTTGGTCAGTCAGTGGAAAGTGAGTCAGGGACATGTTGGCCTTGGAGAGAGTGTCAAGAGTCCAGCGAGGAGCAAACACTCATTCCAGGGCTTGAAGAATGAGCTACAAAGATAGGCGGAGGGAACTGAATGTACAGTATAGCCTAGATCAAAGTAGAATTAGGGGGTACTTGATTGAGTTTTTAAAAGAAGTTAACAAAATTAACAATAGGCACTACTTTAAGAGTACCACAATAACCAGGAAGAAGGGACAGTTGGAAATTAGCACCAAGTTTCACATACTGTATCTTTATAACTTTATTTGAAAGGAAAAGTTTAAACTAAATTGAGAAAGGCAACTGAATTGAAACTAAACCATGGAAACGACACTGCCAACAACTTTTAAAAGAAGAAAAGTAGCGTTTGGTAAATTAAAAAACAAAAAAGTATTTAATAAAATAGTTTCAGGCTTCTGGTGGGTTTTTACTGTACAGCAGCACTACAGTAATTCATTACCTTTAATATTATAGCTCTTTTGAGTCAGCATGAAATTTGATTTTGATCCATCTGTTAATTATCTCCATGAAAGAAAGAGGAAGACTGGAAGCAAACTAAATCTTACAACTAAAGTGCTTTATCTGAAAGTGTTTTCCACTGGGCAGACACATGGCAAATGACATTTAATAGAGAAAAGTGTAAGGTACTGCACGCAGGAAATAAAAATGTACATTATACATATCACATGGGAGATACTGAAATTGGAGAAGGAATCTATGAAAAAGACCTAGGAGTTTTTGTTGACTCAGAAATGTCTTCACCTAGACAATGTGGGGAAGCTATAAAAAAGGCTAACAAGATGCTCGGATACATTGTGAAAAGTGTTGAATTTAAATCAAGGGAAGTAACGTTAAAACTGTACAATGCACTAGTAAGACCTCATCTTGAATATTGTGTGCAGTTCTGGTCACCTCGCTATAAAAAAGATATTGCTGCTCTAGAAAGAGTGCAAAGAAGAACGACCAGAATTATTCCGGGCTTAAAAGGCATGTCATATGCAGACAGGCTGAAAGAATTGAATCTGTTCAGTCTTGAACAAAGAAGACTACGTGGCAACCTAATTCAAGCATTCAAAATTCTAAAAGGTATTGACAGTGTCAACCCAAGGGACTTTTTCAGCCTGAAAAAAGAAACAAGGACCAGGGGTCACAAATGGAGAATAGACAAAGGGGCATTCAGAACAGAAAATAGGAGGCACTTTTTTTACACAGAGAATTGTGAGGGTCTGGAATCAACTCCCCAGTAATGTTGTTGAAGCTGACACCCTGGGATCCTTCAAGAAGCTGCTTGATGAGATTCTGGGATCAATAAGCTACTAAAAACCAAACGAGCAAGATGGGCCGAATGGCCTCCTCTCGTTTGTAAACGTTCTTATGTTCTTATAGCAATCAATTAAGTGTAATTGCTAGGACCATTATAGAGTGATTCTTCTAAATCGAACTGAGTTCTGTGCTTCGCAGAAGAACCCTGTAATCTTCAGCGTTGCCATGCATCAGGTTTCTAATCTACCACAGAACTGCTATATCACTATTTATTACAAAGAGAAAGCCCAGTAAGAGACAAGCTGATACACTATACAGCAAAGTATATGTCTATAGCCATTCACAAAAAATAACCCAATTAACAAAGACTCCTCTAAAAAGACACTTGCACAGTTTGGTCATGTCACTGTGTGGCTTTGGTTCTCAAGAAGCATCCAGAACCAATATGGCTTGATTTGTATTTCAAAAGGCTGTTGCTTCATATCCCCATGTTGAAAACACTTGTTAAACTCTAGAGACATTTCATGTACAGTAAAACTATTTTTTTACATTTTTGGCTTACTACTGTCTTTCATGTCCCCATAGTGAGGTACAGGAGTCCAGCGGCACAGAACAATGTCAATTAATATGACTGAGTGATACACTTGCAACTTTAAAAGTTCTGAAAAAAAGAACTACATAAAGTACTGCTAAGTGCTTAACTGAATGACTTAAGTTGTGGCTGGATCTGGTTGTTTTTTGGTTTTGAAGCATCTTGTCCTTTAAATTTAATTCAAACCATCTGTAGACAAAAGCTCTGTGGATGCTCAACACTGTGCACACACGCAGTGAAATCTCCCTCATCAGGGGATGCTACTGTAATCACCAAGTTTGAAGAAAGAAATAATGCGACAGGATAGCCATTAAAAAAGCTAAACTTTGTTCCTTTTTACTAATTCATCTTCCTTCAAGGTTACAGTGCTACCTGGCATTAGCGTTACTGCTTGTATGCCTACCAAAAATATTCAATTAATAAACAAACAGTATTTATAGAACACCACCGCACTTTATCTCAAGGGAAACAATGACAAAGTAAACAGCTTGAGGCTGACATATTACAGAGAACAGCCAAAACGATTGAGATTAATGCCTCTTGTCATTCTGAATGATAGTTAATTACTGGTGCAGTCGGACACTGGGATTCAACTGCAAATGAGATTGGGGGGAATCTCTGTAGCTTAGCCTGGTTCATAAATACACCAATACAACCAAACAAATCACTCTTGACCTTGTTGTTGTGCTTCCATTAACCAGATCCCCTACCGTGGAATTCCTTCATCTTGCTATCCCCAAGTAAACAGTTGGTTCTGTTTACCACTAAACTCTTAATAAAAGACTGCACATCTATATGAGATTAATTAGGGAGATGCATGTTTTAGTGTCTAGTTAGCTTTTGTGAAGCTTATTTTACAATGTTTTGGTATTTAATGTTTAATATTATTACTGCTAAAATCTTAATAAAAACTCTAACTTGCTCAAATTATTAAATTAGAAACAAGATCACAAAAAGTGTTTCCTCTAGACTGTATTTCCCTCCCTCAGGTGGGGAGAACCCGTGTTTTCCGGTATGCATCTTTGAACTACCCTTCCTGAAAAGACCTGTGCCTATCGGATATTCGTTCAACACATTACTTTAGGGAATTTGCTTGGCAAGGCTTATGGAACTGCTAAAATCAGCTTGCTGTGGGAGTCTGTGTTGTCTGCAAAGCAGATGGTTGCAGTGTGATATGAAGGAATACGCTGGAAAGTGAAGGAAGGGAGGAGGATGTGCTACCCGCTTGGTTGAGCCTCAGATACTTACATTACTTAAGTTCATATTTCACTGGTGAAATACAGGGTTGTATCACATGAAAAGTGGCTTGTAGGAATGCATGGTGTGTAAGGTGGGTCATTCAGGTTTGAATTCTATCCATGCTGCAGATTAAAGCTGGGGATTGCATGGGGCACACTCACTGGAAGGGTGCATAGTATTCTTCAAATCTCATGTGTCTTGGAGATCTCTGACTCACACTAACAAGAAGTCAGAAACTGAAGCCTTGGTTATCACTCCTTTAAAAAAACCTGACTAACAGCAGCATTTTCTCGGGCACAGACTGTCTGAAAGCTCAAACTGCCAGCTGTGCCAGAGCTCTCCTACAGTATGTGACTGCTACACTGGTGAGAAGGGGTTTTGCCGGTTTTGCTTTTTCCCTTGGGATTCAGGATTGCACATCAAGGGAATTACAGAATTTCGGAAGACTAAAGTGTAAAACTATTTAAAATGCTGGCATCCTCAAGGCAATAAAGCACAGTGCAGTCTTTGAGCTTGACTGGACATTCTTATTAAATGTCTTATTAAATCCTTATTAAAGTTTTCTGCAAGTCATTCAGGTATGAAATGACTTGTCTGGCACCAGCTGTGTCCAAGCTCTGCATTACAGCGGGCAAACAAAGTTCTTGCTAAAGAAAATCAGCCATGCATTCATTCATTATCACCCAGATGAACCATTGCACCTGCCTCCTGTCCAGCATCCACAGAAACAAACAGAAAGAAATTCACAAGCTAGAGACAAGTAGTTCTTTTTTCCTTATCTGACAACTGTCAAACAGCTTGAAAGTACAGTAGCATAATTCAAAACAAATAAGTGTTTGTTTAATTGTGTTGTGTTTCAGTTTTCTTAAAGCTTTTGAATGCATAATGAAAAGGGCTATTCTAAACGGCACTATGAGTTTGCTTTGCCTTTCAACTTAGATGCTCTGAGGTAAATGCAAGACACTTACAACTTTTGGTAAAAATAATAACAGAGTCAATCATGTCCAAAGGTACCTTTCAATATCATAACTAAAGCAGAGGTGAAAACGACTCTAACCCTATCCAGTAACCAGTACACACAAATAGGAGTGAACTGCTCTTACTGTACCAGTAGAGAGAGGACTATAGTTCATACAACAAAGCACCCTTATCAACACACCAGTAAGCTGACACTATATATAGTACTACTGAGTGTGCTTAGGGAAGTAATATGCTGTAGACTATAGGGTAAATAGTTAACCATGCATTGAGATAATATACAGCAGTGTGTAGTGTGACCGTCTCTTTTAGCAAACAAAGTACATAATCAATTATGCCTTATCTTTGTATGGCACGGTTACCTGGGTTGTAAAATTGATGGAACCACAGACTGCAAGACTAAAAAAATAATTATAGGCACTCAAAGAAAGACAAGCCTCCCCTAAGACATCTCCTGATCGATCTACTGCATTGATTGGACGTGACCGTGACTGATTGGGAAAGACGGCATCTGAAAGGAATCAATTGATATACACAATACCCCAAGACTGAGGTACTGATCTCGCTGCATCCACTGGGAGTCAGGCAGGGTGGATTTTCACAAAGTGATGATGGCGAGGCCTACTTTTATCAACCACACTCTTTATAACAAAGTGTCTACTTTAATAGGACAGGCGAGGCAAAAGTACTGCAAATAACACTGCACACACCCAAAGGTAATTCTATCAGTTTGTTAAGCCTCAGGAGCCTATAAACCAGCATCTGACAGGCAAATCACTCCTCGAATGTGTTGTGCTATAGATGGATGCTGGCCTCCATGGAGCACCTGCAGTACTTGTATGTACCGAAGATCAGTTTCCATCAAAGGCTTTCTATAAAAATGTACCACAGACTGGAAACATGCAATCTGTATTAATGTCTGCTCTGTGCACAGGATTGGCTGGGAAGATCTAACCTTTAAGTCATGGCAAAATGCATGCATACAGCTCCTTCACCATCCTGCTCATCAAACACAACCTTAACCAAGCACAGCCACCTCAAACACTGTTGACTGGCTTTTGTTTGATTGTTTATAGAGGACACAGAGGACGTCACTCCTTTAATAAGAATGCAGATCTAGCAGGTGTTAATACCATTAGGACTAAATAATGCATTGCTGGGAGTTGTTTCTTATACAAATAAGATAAAGCGTCTTTTCATTTTGGGATAACAATTCTTATCTCTTGGCCATGAACCTAAAGGAACAACAAAATGAATTGCAGTTATTGGCCACTATTGATCCAGATTAGCCTTTCATAATAGGAAAACACTAGCACAAGAGGCACAGAAAGAAACCGCAGCAGAACATATTTAGCACCAAAGGTAAGCCTCTAACCCAGCCACTGCTTCCGATAACATCTTCTCATATTGTCCATTACACAATATGACTATCAGGTAGCCCAGCCCAGCGCCTAGTCTATTGCCGTTTAAAAGATCATGATATACATCCTGAGTTAGGATAACAGTACTGTATCATGTAAAAAAAACAGCATAACTCACCTGCAAGTCATTTTTTTCTTCTTTTGTTTTTTTTTTTTTTTTTTTTTTTTACAAATTATGTTATGTATGCTAATTGTACCACACAATAATGACATATAAAATCTATGAAATAAAAAAAATATGAATATTCAACAGGGTCTGCTGTTTTATTGGGTGCAGAACTTTGTAACTAAACAAGCATACTGTACTCACCATAAAATGATGGAAAATATACAGAACCCAGACACTGCTGTATAAATAAAAGCATGGGAGCGAGGGATAAACAGAATGACTGAGACCAACACGTTCTGAACCCTTGTCTTCAGGGATGAATGTTGTGGGAGAAGCCACTATATTTACCTGCTACTTCTAGCTTGAGCAGGAGTGTAAAAATCCAAACTCGCTCAGTTAATTGTTTTGTTAAGTGAGCTGCCTCTTTTCAAGTATGCAGATTCCTATAGTCACTCAAGCAGCTTCTAGAATGCTTGGTTTCAGCTCATTTCTATTCGCTGTGCCGGTGGAAAGTGGACTCCGTGGGATACCATTAGCTAGACACTGCGAACCTCTGGGCACTCAGGAAATAAACTGAAGTAACCCAAACCTGCTGCATGCCAGAAGACCCGCCTTCAATCCTTTCCAGTAGCCGAACGATCAAACAGTGATTAACCATGGGCAAATAAATCAGATTCTTCTGCTGAATGCGCTTCCATGCTGTCAGTATATTAAAACATATGCATACAGTAAATAACTTTACTTTCTGTCTAATACTAATTACATAGTGATGTCAAATAACTAAAACTCAAGGGCTGGGCATGAAATTGGAAACATCTGCAACATGCAGCAGATTCTTTTGTGTAAAGATGCTGTCCCTCACATCACTCAAATGAATACTTAAATGGAATCTCTGAAAGCTGCATTTCTTTGCGGTACATTTCAATGAAGATGGGAAAGACTGCAGATCCAGCAGACTTTGATAGAGAGACCACATTAGGCGCTCGGTTGATGCTTCTGTATCCAGAGCATCACGCACAGCCATCTTAAAACAGCTGCTGATGATGCTTTGAGAAATCTTTGATTTCATACCCCTACATTATCCAGGGGGGAGGTCATTCCAGCTTAAAATTGACCAATGAGTGTTGCTAGATCTCTTATGTCAATGAAATACATTGACTTTTTTATTATTATTATTTTGTTATGAGTATAATTCCACAGTAGATCGATATTCAGAAAGTTAGTGTAAATTATTGTTTGAGAAACTCATTTACAGCTCCTTAACTTCTAGTAACTGTATGAACTCATTAGATACAACTGAACTGGAAAGAATACATACTGTACATACAATGCAACATATTCAGCAGTGCAGAAAAAATTGACTGTTTGTTAGAAAGTTTGTAAAATGATGCTTTACGTCATGTTACGTTATCATTGAAGTAACTTTAATGAGCTGCGAGTTCTATGGATTAAATTATTTTGTTCTATTTAAATTAAGCCGCAGTTATTTGCAGTGGACTTAACTGACTAAATTAACAAAGCATGCTAGATTCCCATTTCCATGTGATAATAGCTTCTTGTTGAGGGTTTCACAATTAAAGCATTCAATGTGTAGAAATTACAGGGCAGACCCGTCTCATTTGCCCTTTTCACTAATCTCACAGATTAACAGCCACCATATACAGTATGTTCAGCCAGCAACCTGAAGGAAGCTGTAGTAAACGTTCAAAAGGTAACAAAAGTCTGCTCTAAACCTATGAAAGCTTTCAATGGCAGAGTCACATTGCAGAACACTAAGTCACAGCTCCTATCCACAAGGAGAAAAATGAAAAGTGAAACGTAACTGACGCAATTAAACGACAGCCATCGTTTGCTTTAGTGGAAAAAGAGCGTTTGGCAACAATAACATAACTGCATAAACCTTAATATGATGGTAAGGCATACAGCACTGTACAGTGCAATGCATAGCTGTTGTATACAATCTCCAACTATTTATAAATAGAGACAATGCCTAAACAAGTTTACCCAGCTGTTTCCCAGTTTGCTCTGTCAATAACCTATACAGTTTCCAGCATACATTTTAGAAAGAAAGCTTCTAGAAAGACCTGACAGAATGATGTGGTATTTTGGTAAGTACTACAGCAGATAGACTAAAGTTTGTATATTTCCTATGGGAATTTTAAAGGAATCATACACCAAAACAATACACATTCCGATAGCATCTTAACTCATATCCCTGTGAAGGAACCCATGACACATGGCAGGGGACCTGATCACACAGTGCACGTCATATGAGGCACGGCGATCAACGTAAAAAATACACCGTTTCGTTATCAATCAAATTGGCACATCAGACTTTCTAAAAACTCTCTAGGAATCTGTTATTTAAAACAGCTGCATGCAAGAAGACACTGGAATATACAAATGGGTGATTTGATTTAGACGGAGAATGTCACCACACATATTTAATGGGAGTTGCCATTAGTCACGTTCACCCAATTTTTGTGTTTTTATTTAGTTTAGAGTTTAGAGCAAAACATTTTGGAAAAACCCATCAACATGGTTAAAACTTAAACTAACTCGCTCCTACTCGATTTTATTGATCAGTATTTCATCGGTCACTTACCCATATGTGAACATTCAAAACGGTTGCGTATTTTGTTCATTAATTATTTTTAAGATCAATATATTTTTAATATAGCATATAAACAAAGCAGCGTATAAAACATAACACAGCTTTATTAAATCATGGTCGACGAGAATGTTACCTAAAGACCTGTCACATTTGTGTGTGTGTGTGTGTGTGTGTGTGTGTGTGTATGTATATGTATATATATATATATATATATATATATATATATATATATATATATATATATATATATATATATATATATATATATATATATATATATATATACACATATACACACATATATATATATATATATATATATATATATATATATATATATATATATATATATATATATATACACACACACACACACACACACACACACAATTATTTACAAATAAATAATATTCACATCAAAGAAAATATATAAATATATTATACACTATTTTTTGTATTACTTTAATTCAAATCCTAACATGCCAGAACAGATTGAAAACATTCGTGCAATTATAATACGTACTCTGACTGTTTGTAGTCACTGAGTGCTGTACATAAACACCCTCAGTGCAACGCAGCAGCATTTAACACTTAGCTTACCTTCTTCAGATGTAAACGGCCTTAATGTTAATGTGCTGTGCAAGGCACAATGTGTTTCTGACTCTTTACTGAAAGCAAATGATCATACGAGGTTCACTTTCTGCATCAGGATCTGTGTACTGTGAGTTTTCTGTCCAGAGGACGGTTTTCTTGAAAAGTGCTGGTACTGTAAACAGCAGGGGGGGGAATTTGAGGGGGCCCAGCCTGGTGGAACGACAGAAGTCAATGTGGGTCTATTAACATATTGGGAATGTTTTGTTCAACAACTTCTCAAAAGAGGCGCCAGGGTCTGTTTTCCAAACACACGTGGATGTTTAGCCAGTTCATTGTGAACCGCGAACAAAAAAGCCCGGCAAAATTTTGTGAAACATCCCAGGGGGGGCCCACTAAGTTTTAAACGGTGCGGGGGTTTTTTGTACGTTTGGGGCGGCCCCTTGGTCGGTATTTTCAAGCAGGCTCCGACCCTATTTTTCCAAAAAACATTCTTGTGGTTTTATTTTGAGCGGGGAAAAAAAAAAAACGAAACACCCATTTTTTGTTACACCAGGGTAATGAAATGCGTTTTGCGGAAAACTTGGTAATGTAATGTGGGCAGGGAACATTTACGTCTATTCTTCCGTGTACTTATCGAAAATGCTAGGTTTAATATTAAAACTTCAAGCAAACATATGTCTTCATTCCTTATCAACGGCTCAATTTGCAATCGTGCTCAGCGTTTCTCCGTTTCTCTTTCCCGACTTCTGATCAGCTGTTTCTCTATTGCCTCTTCCTTCCTGCAAACCTAAACTCAACTGATCAAAGCTTGATTAGATTGCCTGGACTAGCCTGGCAGAGATCATGGATTGATTTGTCGAGTCTGGCAATATACATTTTCTTGAAAAGTGCTGGTACTGTAAACAGCAGGAATTGAGCCCCGCCTGTGGACGAACAGAATTCAATGTGGATATATTACATATTGAATGTGTCATACACTCTCAAAAGAGGCCAGTCTGTTTCCAAAACGTGGATGTTAGCAGTTCTGTGAACGCGAAAAAGTCCCGCAAATCTTTGTGAAATCCAGGCCACTAGTTAACGTGGGTTACGTGCGCCCCTTGTCGGTATTTCAAGCTACGACCTATTTTTTCAAATCTGTGGTATTTTGAGGAAAAACGAACATTTTGTACACACAGGTAATTAATGCGTTTTGCGAAACTGTAATGTATGTGAGACATTATACGTCTATCTCTTTTACTTTGAAAAAAGTAACCTCTTTATTATGTTTTGTTTAACTGTTAACCCCAAATTGCGTCGATCACTTATTTTTCTAGGGCTCAAGAAGTACAATTAGTGGTTGGTGCAATTTCAGTGAGACCCTGATGCATTAAAATGCGCAAAGGAAGCGGCGGTTTATCCTGAATAAATTGATCAAATGAACTCCTTTCCAGACCAGGGATCAACTGTATTCGGAACTGTGCAAATTGCAATGGGATTGGAATTGTGGTGGAGTCTTAGTATGCCTGCGTAATTGCAGTTGTAATTATACCATAGAATTGACTGATTACAGTTCAGCTACGCATCATTTGGCATTTGGTCATTATTCTTGTATTTTAAACCACTTCTGGTGACCCCGTTTGTTGAATGTTATTTAGAATAAATAGGAGTGAACGTGTTCAGGTGTGCAGTTGTAGTGTAATTATAATTGCTGCAGCACAATTTTAAATTTACTTGTAATTTAACAAAAGCAGTAAATCAGTAGTAAATCTGAATTATAATATGAACTGTGTAATTATATTACAGATTCATATTATAAAATCCACAATGTTCACTGTATAGACACCTTCAATCCTCTAATATTACCTTAGAGTCCAGTCTCATCAAATAACACAAGCTAAGCAGGTCTGGACCTTGTATTTATGTCAATGGGAGACCCTGAATACACAAAACATCTGTTGACTTCATAAAACAAATCTCACATTTCTGTGCAATGTAATTACAGATGTTTGAAGCACTCTCGAGATATGCTGCAGGAAGCATTAGCACTGGCTCATTAGGAGGAA
This sequence comes from Polyodon spathula, assembly GCF_017654505.1. Lineage (NCBI taxonomy): Eukaryota > Metazoa > Chordata > Actinopteri > Acipenseriformes > Polyodontidae > Polyodon > Polyodon spathula. Next base: position 46,493,865 of record NC_054541.1, on the reverse strand, counting down.
GTGTTTTCCCTTGGGGCCAAATTATGGACATTACAGATCCTATTGCAAGAAAGATGCCCTTGCATTTCAGCAGACGTCATCTGTGTAAAATGCATATTGGGTCGTTTTCACAAAGTTTTAGATAATTTCAAGAATGTTTTATTATTATTTTTTTTTTTTTAATGGATTTAAGAAATAAATATAGTTTATACAATATATTCCAGACTTTGTTATGTTTTAGTTACTTGTATTAGTTTTATATATAACTACTGTATCATTAGGAAAATAAGATCACAACAACTAATTAAAAGAGAAACAGTATGTTCAGCACCAGTAATAAAGTTATACAAATAAAAAGGTTATCTATGAAAAATCTGGGAAAATGAATAAATCAAAGGCTTCCAACGTTTTACAGCTTCACTGTATTGTAAGAAACATTGTTCCAGCCTGTTGTGTAAGAAAAATTGTTCCAGCCTGTTGTTTTATGAAACAAAATAAGTATGATGCATGCACAACTAATATATGCATTCAAATAAGACTTTCACAAAATAAATAGCCCACCAGCGAAAGCCTTTGGAATACTGTTCAGTGTTAAAAGTTATTGTTTGTTACAGAAATTGTTGAAAAATAGGAAATCATCACCATTATTTAAGGTTGTGTTCTTTTAAACATTAAGAGTTACCTGTTCACTGGCCAAGTAAGTGAAGGGCTCAGAAGTTAACAGCAATTAGATGTGCCAGACTGTCTGAGCCAAGAGAAATAACAACAGTCCCTTTGCTCCAGCCATGTGTTTTAATAACACTGTGGGTTAGACCCAGTTGTCATGTGAAGACTGTGATTGGGTGCCTGGCAGTTTCCTGGTGTTAGTTAAGAAGCTGCAAGTTAAATGCAATCTATTTTGGCCTCTTAAAGTGTTTTAGAATTTCAGTTTCTTCATCTTCCTCCATTCCATGGTTTCAGTAGGAAAAATAAACAGCTTTATAACCTGCAACATTTAATAACATTTAACAGGGGGAGCGAGACTAATTAAATGTTAGCACATATGATCATAAAAATATTTATATTATCCTACAAACCCCCACACACACACATAAGCACATAAAATATGGCAAACATGAGCAGCATTACATGCAATAAAGACAAGGAGTAACCAAAGCCCCTCAGCATTTTCAATAGACCCCTCAGGTGCACTCTTAAGAATTGGTGTGAATGATGCTCCAGGAGAAGGCAATGCTGGTTTATTTTTTGCTGAGCTGTTGAACTGTATACTATGATATCCAACCATCAGACTTCATATCTCAAATAATGCTGTCTAAAGCTTCTTAGCAAGCCAAATAAGTCTCCACCTGTTCAAAAGATTTAACAGTGTTTTAAGATTGCAAATGTATATCGTCTGTCTGTGTATATAAAGTGTTCTGGGGGCCAGATACTTCTTTTTGAAGTGATGCTCTGTGACAGGCAAGTGCGTCACTGGCCATTGATAGAACTAGATGTGACTGTCCTGAGGGGGAACAAGTAGGAAATGCAATGCATGACATTGCAGTGCCATCTGTTGGTAGTACACAACGTGCCTATTTATTGTATGCATTCTATCTGCAACTATGCAGCAAAAGAAACATAATTTCAAAACTTGGTAACTCAGTAAGTGATTGTTAAACAAAAAGTCTGGGACGAAAAAAGTTAATAGCATTTCATGTAAAACTACTTATTCAAAATAGCTTAACAGAACAAAACAAGTGAGTACATTTACTCAAAATCCATTTATTAAAAATAATATATTTATATAGTGCCTTTCAGAACACCATTACAAAGCGCTTTACAGAGGTACGCTGTGAAATGGGCATTATATGCAGAGTCACTTGCAATAGGACACTGATTTAACATCTCATCTGCAGGATGGAACACAAGGAGGTTAAGTGACTTGCTCAGGGTCACACAGTGAGTCAATTGCAGAGGTGGGATTTGAATCGTGACGAGTCCGGTTACAAGCCGTGGATTTTAACAACTGGAACACACTGCCTCCAACCATTCATTCATATCAAATCAAATTAAAATTGTACTTATAAAGCGCCTTTCATGACAAGCCATCCCAAGCTGCTTTTAACAAGAAAAAGACCATTTGGAAGTACATTTAGTACAATAAAAAACAATATAAACAATAAAAACAGGTTCAGGTTCCCTATGACTGAATGCTCTACCACCTGCCCTTTGCTTTACAATCCTTGGGACAGATGAAAGCCCTGCATCTTGGGATCGGAGTGGTCGGCCAGGGGCATAGCTTCAGCCCTCTCCATGAAGAAGATTTAACAATGCACCCAGAGTGAGGAATGTCCATCATGGCAGTCTGATGTTAAGTTAATATAGAAAAGCATATTTAGTTTCAATCTATAGCTTTTTTTTTCTTACTGGGAAAAGTTTTCAAAATTATGTCTGTTGTTCTCTGAATTTGAAACTTTTGTTTAATTAAATATGCTGCATTCGTGTTTATAACTAACATTCTAATTCAGACCAGAAAGACACATGGGCAATAACTTGTCAACGTCACAATTACTGCTATTGATATAGCTTGATGTAAATTTAATTTAGTTTCGTCATGCATTACGGTAGAAATGTGCAAAGGTATCAGCTATCGAATCGACATGTTATGCCATAGTCGTCCACTAGATCCCTCTTACCTGCAGGTGTGAAAATATACATTTTGTTGTAACACATTGTGTTAATACCTGATATATGATACAGAGGTTATTGTGGTACATAATAACCAAACGCCTCACAGACTTAGTCTTGTGGTGTCTTTTTTCCAATGATACATGTTTTGTTTTTTGTTTTTTTAATTAAATTTTTTCAAAAATATGAAACGTAGGCAAGACTGAAAACATATACTGGCGCATACTGCTTAAAACTGTTCGCATTCTAACGTTTTCTACGCTAACTAACGCTAAAAGACCTCATTGATAAATGCATGGCTATATAAAATAATACAGCACCAACTCAGATAATCGATTGCTGCACTAAACCATATGGATATTATACATTCACCTCAACTGAACATTATATGCGGGTTTCTCATCTTAAAAAACAAAATAGTAGGAGATTGTGGATATTTAAGTTTTATGTCATGATGAGAGTGATTCGATCAAAATTCCTATATGAATATAGAAGGGGCATTTAAAGATAACAAATACAAGAAAATCAGGTTGCAACCATTGCCTAGCTTAAACTGTTGATTAAGTCTTAATGTATACTGTAAAGAAAACTTGTTTTTACGGTTAAAACAAAACAAACAAAAAAAAACTTGTAGCTGGGTTGACAGTAATATACTGTATAAAAAACAAAAAATTAGCAGCTGGGTTGCCGTATGAAAAATAGTATCATAACACTTCATGTTTTTACATATATTAGGGTAATCTTTTTTTTTTTTTAAAGATTTGCTTCTACAGCAGCAAGTTTCAACCAGCAATTATTGCGCTTTGTATTTACCGAATAGGTTACGATACTGCCAGCATTGAACTCAGCATAGAACGGAGACGCAATAAAGGGTATAAAAGGCTAGCCCACTCCAAGATCTGACCTACCACAAGCTGGTGACCACATAAAACATGAACAAAACACATAAAATGGTGAGGGAACACACAGGACATGTAAATGTACGTAGAACTGTGCAACCGCACGGCACATTTAACACACAATAACACTGTTAAAACACTACTATTTGCAATTAGCCCTGTAATGGACTCTCGGGTTCCAGTTTTAACTTAATTAGATGTAATATCGACGGTATTTAACTGTCAACGCTACCCATGTTTGTTTGTTTGTTTTTTAAAGAAATGTGGTCTGCTTTTTTTAAAGGAAATGTTATGTAAAAATAAACATTTTTTTTTTGTTTGTTTTTAGTATTAAGGTAATTTGCTGTAAATTTAAGGTAAATTGTCATTTTATAAGAGAAGGCGATTTACCTTCACTGTTTACCATAATTTTACTGTTTAATTTACGGACATTTTTTACAGTGTAAGTCCACTACTGTAAGATACATAGGTACATATTGACAAAAATAAACCTCTCTCTCTCTCTCTCTCTCTCTCTCTCTCTCTCTCTCTCTCTCTCTCTCTCTCTCGTTGTTTCCCAGAATGCTACGCGAAGTTTAACACCAAGATGGCTGAAGCTATGGGTGAATATGAGAAAGAAGCTGGCTGCGTCCCGATTCTTCATCCAGAGGTAAGTTTTTCAGCCATCGTGCTTCTGAAAAAACACAAAAATAACAACAAAAAAAACAACAACGTAAAATACATCTTATAAACCAAGCCAAAACAATAGCTCCACAAGGTTAACAGTACGTGTGGGAGAGTGACGGGTTACCCCCCGTACAGTAGCACTAGGAAGGGGGGGGGTGGCAAGATGAATCTGTCAGGTTGTCAGAGGTGTGTAATTATTGTGAAAGGCAGGAGTAATTGAATAACATGTTCCATTAAACGGCACGAAAAAATGTAATTTAAAATAGTATTTAACGCCGTTTTTCTATTTTAAATACGCGTTTTATTTAACTAAGGTATGCCCCGAGCTGAGCCTTGCATTTTGCAGACCTGCAGTGGGGGGCTATACACTATGTTGCTGCAGAATAGAAGATCCTCATTGAGGAAACAAGCCAGGCAACAGCAGCAGGACTGAGGCTGGGCCGATGCATTTCACAGGAGTGACCAGCTTACAGAAATAACGACCTCAGTGCGGGTTTTGCGCATATTTCCAGTGACATTTTCTGAGCTCTGATTAAATAACCACGGCTTTATTTTGTGGAATTGTCGCGTATCCCGTATTTTTCACAGAATGTAACAGTTTTCGTAAGCGCTCTTTCTTTGCATCATAGTCTCGGTGGTCAAGCGGCTCCTGTGGTGTACAAGAATGGATGTTAAAATACGACTTATGCAATGTTCAAACTGTTTTGACTTGCTAATCGGCATAAACGTTGTCCTGAACTGTAAGAATATGAGCCAAACTTTCGAATTGCACAATATTTTCTATCCTGTCAAATAGCAAATGTCGGATTTCTGTTTTGGTTTTATCTCTCCCTTCTCCCCTCCCCTTATGGGGTTGTTTACCAAATAGAAACGGGGTGTCATAAGGAAGAAACAAAAAATACATTGTCTTTGTTATTCCATATTATATATGACAGAAAATGTGAAAACAAATCTCAAATAAGTCAAATGAAATAATATGCTTTATTAGCATGATTTAGAATAACTGTCATATTTGCTCTGGGATTCTCGACTGTCTGTCTGTAACTATTACTAGAACCACTATGCTGATGGTATACATTTCCTTAAAACCGTCCGGCTATAAATATTGGTGATATATAATAAAACCATCCAGATCTATGAATTCAGTACGTTTTTTCCTAATACATTTTTTTTTTTTTTTTATTTTGTATTTATTTGAATAAGTCACAGCTGTAGTCTTATCTCCCTGTACATTAGTGGCATGATTGTTCTGTCACAATAAGATAATGGTTCCTATCAAGTTTCATTTCTGCAGTTATGTAGCAAAGCAAGCTAAGGGAACAAAACACAATTTTTAAGTGGCATTTCAAGAGTAATGAATAACAGCACTCCATTGAATGTTGAATATGGCAGCGCTTAAATATAAAAGTAGTGTTGAGTGTTATATGAAGACTCTTGAGTCACTACAGATCTAAGTGCAGACCCAGTCGATGTCATGGGAAAGCTAATACAATTGTGGATTTGCAGGCCATGGTTACATACATATTTATTTTTACATTGAATAACATGTAATTTTGGACACCAGAAGTCTGTATAAACAACAACACAATATTGTAAACTTTATCTTTCCTGTCAGTGCAGGTCCACTTCTTGCTGCATTACCAGTTGTTTCTTTTTATATGAATTGTGGAACGGCATCACCCTGACCTATCCCCTCGGGGACCGCCACCCCAAAAATCAATATATCTAAAAAGCAATCAAAACCATTACCCACAAACAAAAGGGTGTTACATTCTGTTTAAACCCTTTTCATGAATTATCAAGTTTTAAATAACTTTAGCATAACCAAGGCAGCAGTGTTAAAGGGACTTGGAGCTCTTAAAATAAACAAATTCCCTGGGCCAGATGAGATCCTCCCAATAGTACTCAAATAAATGAAAAAAGTAATTTACAAACCACTAACCAAGATCATGCAACAGGCTCTTGACACAGAGGTTGTACCGGCAGACTGGTGAATTGCAAATGTAATACCAATCCACAAAAAAAGGAAACCAAAACCGGACCAGGTAACTACAGACCAGTAAGTCTGACTTCTATTATATGCAGACTTATGGAAACTATAATAAGATCCACAATGGAAAATTACCTATATGGTAACAGTATCCTGGGAGACACTCAGCATGGTTTTAGGAAAAGGAGCTCGTGTCTAACTAACCTGCTTGATTTTTTTGAGGATGCAACATCGACAATGGATAATTGCAAAGCATATGACATGGTTTATATAGATTTCGAGAAAGCTTTTGACAAAGTCCCGAATAAAAGATTAATTCTCAAACTGAACGCAGTGGGGATTCAAGGAAATGCATGTACATGGATTAGGGAGTGGTTAACATGTAGAAAACAGCAAGTACTGATTAGAGGAGAAACATCAAAATGGAGCGAGGTAACCAGTAGTATACCACAGGGATCAGTATTAGGTCCTCTGCTATTCCTAATCTACATTAAAGACTTAGATTCTGGTATAGTAAGCAAACTTGTTAAATTTGCAGATGACACAAAAATAGGAGTGGCAAACACTGTTGCAGCAGCAAAGGTCATTCGAAATGATCTAGACAAGGTTCAGAACTGGGCAGCCACATGGCAAATGACATTTAACAGAGGAAAGTGTAAGGTTCTGCACGCAGGCAATAAAAATGTGCATTATAAATATCATATGGGAGATACTGAAATTGAAGAACTCCTAACTAGGAGTTTATGTTGCCTCAGAAATGTCTTAATCTAGACAATGTGGAGAAGCTATATAAAAGGCCAACAAGATGCTCGGATATATAGTGAAAAGTGTTGAATTTAAATCAAGGGAAGTAATGTTAAAAATGAACAATGCATTAGTAATACCTCATCTTGAATGTTGTAGAAAGAGTGCAAAGAAGAGCGACCAGAATTATTCTGGGTTTAAAAGGCATGTCATATGCAGACAGGTTAAAAGAATTGAGTCTATTCAGTCTTGAAAAAAGATGACTATGCGGCGACCTGATTCAAGCATTCAAAATTCTAAAAGGTATTGACAATGTCGACCCAAGGGACTTTTTCGACCTAAAAAAAAGAAACACCTACTACAGTAGGTGGCCAAATGTTCAGAAGCACCAGAGATCTTAAAGGGAATGCATTTATATACTGCACTTAGAGATACCTATACAGCACACTCTGCATTTTCAAAATATATAGTTTCTTAGAGAAGCATGTAGTAAATGTGTAGACGCTGATCAAATATCAGTGTGGAATTGCACAACTCTCAAAAAACCCAAATGCTTAGCCTGCAGATTTCTCTCACCCCTTCTGTCGGGAAACATGAGACAATTCATATGCTCAGCAATATTGCGTATCAGAATTTGTTTTTTGTTGAATTGATAGTTTGCATAACAATACTGCATAGTGTTAAAACATATTTTGTTCATCAGTGATTACCTGTACAGTAAATTCAGAATGTGTAATTAAATGTAAATTCTTGTAAAGATGTTCATTGGTTTTACCCAGTTGCTGCATTGATCACTGTTGTCAACATGCAAACCAACACGATAAAACCCCTTGCAGTTTTGCATCTCTGTAATTACCCATGGCTAGCAGACCTAATTAGCACAAGTCCTGGAAGAAAAGCCAATCAGCTTGCTGACCTGGCAGTCAGAGAGGTCAGGGGGTTTATTTGCTGTCAGGCAAGGATTCAGGCCCAGAGAGCTTCTGTATAACTATCACTATCATTACCAGACTCAGTATTATGCTGTCGACAGTGGGCGTTTGTATGGCAGTAAATGATTGCTGCAAGCCTTTTGTTGCCAGATGTACATCTGGAAGTGCTGGCGAGGCACTGAGTGGCCCATGCACTGCACCTTACCTTTCTTCCTTACACTAGCAAATATCACAGTTACTTTGAAGTCCTTTGGAGTGATGAAAGATATTCATTTGGGAGTATTAATCACTGAGGAATGAAGACATGTTTTATTTAAAGGTTATCCTTCCGAATAATAGAGCCTTGCTATCCGATCAGAGCCTGACGAGACCCGACAATGAGTACTGGGTTCAGGTCGGGTTGGGTGTAGTTTGTATATTATGGTTCGGGCTCGGGTCAAGTCGGTTAGGTTCTTTGAGAAATTACCTCTCTGATATTGTCTCACAAACCCGCATATTCGTTTTGTGCAGCCTAACAACCAATGATCACCTCGGCTGATAAACTGACATTTTGTGCGGCCTGTCAACAAATGCTTTGTGGGCGGTCTTAAGGGTGCAAAACACCAACGTCACCATTTAAGTCAGTTTTATGCAAATACACACACAAAAAAACGCCTAATTGATAGCTCTCATCAGTTGACAATTCATGCCTTTTTTTTAGATAATGACACAAACTTTTGTTCCAGTTAATGACACAAAATGAGTAAACTACATGCATTTGTTAAATGTAAAAAACGACTAAATGTACAGTGCTAACACTGCTCTTTTCACTGTTAGTTTTCTTAGTTTTTTTTTTCTCGCACTCGTAATGTGCTGTCATGGCAAATGTGGAACCCGGTTTATATCACAACCCGGTTTATATCACAAACTGTGCCTGCAAGACAATGATGATATAAAGTGGGTTCATCTGTATATAGGCTGATGGAGTAAAACAAAAAACCTGTCAACAGGAGACTGTAGCAGTGGAACGTTCTGTTGCTGGAAAGGGTATGTCCACTGTTTGGAAAAATTACAACATTTGTATTCAGCGATAATAAAAGTCCATGTGGCTTTAAATACAATTTAAACAAAAAAAATAAATGCTACACTGCAATTTAAATGTATCGTAGCAGGAACCTTTCCACAGTTGTTGGCAGTTTTAATCTGTGATGATTTAGCTTTCATCGCTAAAGGAAGAGATATTTCTTGGTACCAGAATAGCTATGCCAAACATCTAGATCTGTTCTGTTTATCCCAGAGATGTGTTCAATTCTTTGTAAACTTCTGTTTCCTAGAGGAAGAGAAAAAGTCAATGGGGAAGAAATGATCACTAATGCAAAAATCATCTAGGCATTAATGTGTGTCCGGAATGCTTCTATTTCCTTAGTATAGAAAGGAATTAAATCTGGTAACACACCTCCTATCAGACTACAGTACCAGTCAAAAGTTTGAGTACACCTGCTTGAAACCAGGTTTTTCATGATTATCTATGCTTTTTACTGTATAAACTTGTCTATAAACACTTAATATTTCATTATATGATACGTGTACTTATATGAGCGGATAATCATAAGTGAATTGCATTCAAAAATTTAACTTTTAAATGAAAATGTAAATCTTATCAATTTCAATTAAATGGTCACAAAGCAAGGGGATTTCAGTCTGAAGCCCAAGTCAGTTAAAAGTCTGAAATATGTAAAACACGGTGTTAGAACACTGGCCTAAGTATAAAAGTGTCTTTGTTAGATGTTCTTGGAGTTAACTAGCATGTTGCCTAATTAACCTTTTGTCACCAGTTATTGTTAACTGGTGAGGGTCCATGATTACTATAAATATAGGTAGCATAGGCACAAGTTTGTCATTCCTGAATGTAAGGGAGCAGAAAATGGCAAAATACGCTCAGTTAAGCAAAGAATAAAGGCAGTCTGTGATTACTTTAAGAAATGAAGGTCAATCTTGAAGACAAATCGCAAGAAATTTGCAAGTGTCTGTAACTGCTGTGGCCAAGACCATCAAACGATTTGAAGAAACTGGCACTCATGAGGACCGAACAAGTTCATTAGAGTCACAAGTCTGCAAAACCGGCGGTAACTGCCCCTGAAATACAAGCTCAGCTAAATGCTACTAGAAGTACAGATGTTTCAACATCAACTGTTCAGAGGAGATTGCGTGAAGCTGGCCTAACTGGAAGAATTGCTGCAAAGAAACCATTGTTAAGAGTGCAGAATAAGAGGAAGAGACTTGCCTGGGTCAAAAAACACAGAAACTGGAGGTTTGAGGAGTGGAAGTCGGTCTTGTGGACCGATGAGTCAAAATTTGAAATATTTGGGTCCAACCGCCGAGTATTTGTAAGACGCAGAGAGGGTGAACGCATGAGTTCTACATGTGTGGTTCCCACTGTCAAGCATGGAGGAGGCAGTGTCATGGTCTGGGGTTGGTTTGCTGGTGACAGAGTTGGTGATCTTTACCAAGTCCATGGCAAGCTCAACAAGCATGGCTATCATAGCATACTTCAGAGGCATGCCATTCCATCAGGATTACGGCTAGTTGGGCAGTCCTTCATTCTTCAGCAAGATAATGACCTGAAACACACCTCAGAGGTGTGCAAGAACTATCTGGCGAAGAAGGAAAGTGAAGTACAACTCAATCTAATGACCTGGCCTGCCCAGTCTCCAGACCTCAATCCCATAGTACTTGTATGGGACGAACTGGACAGAACAGTCAGAGCAAAGTTACCCACAAGTGCCCTACATCTCTGGGAATTGCTGCAGAAGAGCTGGGAAGACATGTCGGGTGATTTCCTGCTGAAACTTGTTAACCGAATGCCTGGTGTTTATGAGGCTGTTATTAAGGCAAAGGGTGGCTATTTTGAGGAATCCAAGATTTAGAGACAATTTTCAATTTTCTTGAACATTGCTTTGATAGTCGTTTTGTATATTGTAACATGTGTTTTCATTTTCAAGTATTTACAGAAACGTATACGACGTAAAGCATGGTCAATTATGAAAAAAACCTAGTTTCCAGCAAGTGTACTCAAACTTTTGACTGGTACTGTATATATCCAGCAGCATTACTCTATATACATTACCATCTTATATCAGGTCATCCAATGATCGCTGGTCTTTTAAAATAAAATCCTGTGTTTCTAGCTAAAAGATGATTATGTTTGTTTTCGTATTCCTTATTATTCTGTATGTGGGGATTGTACTGCCAGGACAGTGTTAATGAACAAGCAGTTTCTTACTGCTGAGTTTCTCAGGGTAGAATACATAAGTCCCATAAATAGGGATTCGCAGTTCTCTGTTAAGTCAGGCAGCCGCACCACACATCAAAATGATCAGAATGCCTTCATCTTTGCTTAAAGACATTTCACACTGCACAAAAAGAGACATCAACCAGTATTAACAATGATACCTGACTTACTGTACTAATTACCTAATCATCCACCCCCCCATACCCCTTTCATTAACTGGGACAGCCGATTAATTGGGACTGAGGCGTCCCCGAATGTAAGGCATTTGAGAGGACCTTAGTCACAGGTATATTAATAATTTATGACATGCACAAGAGAAGTATTTTTTACATTTGTTATACTTATAAATGAAAAGAAAAACAGTGAAGTCATATTCTGTATGAATGTTAAATGTGTTTTTTTTTTTTTTTTCCACTTGTGGTTTTCCTTCTTGCAGGAAATCAAGCCTCAGAGCCATTATAACCAAGGCTACAGCGAATCTCTTGGGCGAAAGAGCACCATTGATGATTACAGCACCTGGGATATTGTGAAAGCAACACAGTAAGTCATACACCCTGGTGAAAACTCTGTATTGCTGTGAGCTTTTTGTTGTCGTTTTACCTGTGTGATTAGCTTAGCATGCATTTTACGATTAATCTGTTTTTATTTGTTTTATTTATTCATTTCATTTTAAAGTAGCTTTGCAAAACATTACAAGGAATATGCATATGTTAAAAGCAACGTTAATATCAATGGGCCTAAGATAAGAAAAAAATAGAATATGTTCCTTGTGTAATGAGAATTTTTTCTTTTTTTCCAGGTATGGAATATTTGAACGCTGCCGAGAGCTGGTGGAGGCAGGTTATGATGTCCGACAACCAGACAAAGAAAACGTCACGCTCCTACACTGGGCAGCCATCAACAACAGAATAGATCTAGTCAAGTAAGTAACACTGCTAATTATTTACTACTTGTTTATGAACTAGCCTATGAGATGCCTTTCCCTTAAGCCCCTGTGGTGGCTTGTTTTTGTTCACAAAACACCCTAGTTTTCTAAATAAATTTAATACTAACAGTATGCAAGCTGGCTTATAAACCTAGATACACACATGACTTTTTTTATAACGAAGAAATGTATGTAAAGATCAATGTGTGTTACTAGATCAGACTTGAAGCTCACAATTGGATTCAGTTTTATCCCCCATATTTGACTATTTTACATCAACATTTTTTTAAATACCTGTACCTCCAACTTAACTCACTCTTTATCAGCAGCACACATGCTTTACATGCCCTTGTGATCAACACATGTGCTGTTTATTATCACGGTGCACACTTTGCTCCGTGTGATTCTTTTCTTTGTTTGAGTAAATAAAGAATGAAAAAAAAAACAAAAACTTAAATCTGCCTGCTTTTCTTTACCAGTGATGTTGATCTGATACAGTTCCAAGAGATCATGGGTAAAAAGAAAAAACAGGATTTTTTGCATTGGAATTTGCTAACGCTGTCTAGATGCTCATTTGTACAATTACACATGTTCTGTTTTTATAGGTATTACATATCAAAGGGTTCTATTGTAGATCAGCTTGGAGGAGATCTCAACTCCACACCGCTCCACTGGGCAACAAGGTAGAGGCCCCTGTACTTCTTTTTCTGGGGATATCTGTGTTGTTTTTGTTATTGTGTCATCCTCGCTCAGCATTTCCAGCAACACTAGCCAGTCACTTCTTTTGATGAGTTATTTCCTCAAGCAGTTTGGGTATTTGAAAATAATCAGATGCTTTTCTGCTACATCTGAAAAGCACAGTTTTCCTTTTCTGCATTGGTGTCATCTTTAATTCACTTTCAGAGCAGCCTGGGGTGGTGGTTCTTGAAATGAAAGATTTTAAAAGCTTAACCGTAGGTAATGGCTTTTGAAAGCAGATAATACTCAGCTTAGATGTGTGTACTTTACATTTTAAATCTGTAAGTGATCATTTTATAGGTCAAATCTTTGAGCATTTTTGTTTAAACAGCAGTGTTCATGGTATAAACTAATTGATTATTACACTTAAAATATTATTTATATTTGACCTTATTTTTTTTGTAAAGATTAACTTGTGTACAGTATGTGTGTGTATATATATATATATAGTGTGTGTGTGTGTGTGATGATTAAAAAGTAACTTGCATTATTAATAAACATGAAACTGATAGTTGTAGTTTACGGAGAGAAAAGAAAGAAATACAGAAAGCTTTTAGAGTACTATGAAAATACTACCTCCCTAGAGTGTGTGTGTGTGTGTGTGTGTGTGTGTGTGTGTATATATATATATATATATATATATATATATATATATATATATATATATATATATATATATATATATATACGTGTGTGAATCAGTCGGTCAGACAGGCTGTCGCTAAAATCATTTAAAGATATGTTCTAGTATAGCCAGGCTCAGTCCCACACAGGACTATACATGTCTTTATTGTTTCTCTTGATTTGATTGAAGCTCAAGCATATCTATTTACTGTCATGCAGTGTTGGTAATACAGGAAGAAAATAACTTTTAATAAGGAATAGTATATGATGTTTTTAAACCTTACACTCACACATTTGAATGGGAGAAGACTAATTTCCATAATAGAAAGCCACACTTTTATTCAAATAATCTATACACACTGTGTTACTGAAGGTTCACAAGAGATCTAAAAACATAGGTTTGACACTATGGTATAAGTTTATTTGCACATTACCTTTGCTTTATCCTGTGTATATTACAATAAAAACATAATCCTGATTTTGTTTTTGATATTTTTATTCACACATCAGTAGTCACACAGGGAAAACATTGTATATGTTACCAGGAGAAGGAGAGAATTTCTCTTAAAAAATGGAGTGAATGCCATTCAAAGCACTATTTAAATTGCAGGCATTGCTTCTGTAAATATTCTGGATAGAGTGTGAAATTGCTTTTTGGCAGGTTTGGACAAACTTCTGTTTATTCACTATAAGTAACAACTGTTTCTTTAAGTGTACACTTAACCTTGAATACGAGATCCTTGGTCTCTTGTATATTATTCTTTGTATATACTGTAATCTCTAATAAACAGTATCAATTCTTCAGATATAAATATGTTTTCCACCTCATTTTTTGTAAGTTTTTATGACTATATCAGGTGACTGATTCATTGTTTCTCTGCTGATGGAATCCTGTTATGCACTCTGAAATACCAAGCTGCATCCCTCTTTCAGATCTGATAGACTGTGATAAAGGGTTGATAGTGCGGAACTGGTAGGCAGGCCCTTTCCAAGACAGAAACATCACTGTTAATTCATGAGGAACAGTTGCAAAAATGAGGAGCCTTTGGTCCATTCTGGAGAATACTTTTTCTGCAGATTCTGGGTATTTAAACACCTTTTAGTAGTAACCCACACAATTCAGACATACTGGCAGTAGCCTGTGTTCGCTCTGTATAAAATACTACAGTACTAGTCCCAAATGGGGATCACTATTTCCTATACCCTGCATCATGCAGTGTGATGTTGTTTTTTGTTCAGACAGGGCCACTTGTCCATGGTTGTCCAGCTCTTGAAATATGGAGGTGACCCGTCACTCATCGATGGGGAGGGCTGCAGCTGTATTCACCTGGCTGCTCAGTTTGGACACACATCAATTGTTGCATATTTTATAGCCAAGGGTCAGGTAGGTGCAAATACCGATTCCACTGTGGTGGTTAATTGCATTCCATGAATACAAACAGGTGTAATATGTAAAGGTAAAAAAGGAGTACTAACCAAGTGTTTCAAACCCATTTGCCTCTGTGTTGTTCGCATTAGCAGCATTGTCACTGCTCTCCTCCTTTTATTCCATTGAAGATCTTTTGGTTCCTTTTCAAGTTCATTGCTGGAAATTTAAATAAATAAAGCATTTTTCTTTCCCTGGTATAGAATCACTTCCTGTGCGGTAGGTCCTGATCACAGGCAGACCCTATGATGTAGCTCAGCTTCATCCCAGTGAAGTGATTTGGTACCAGGAAGTAACAGCTACTTTTACTTCTATAGCGTTGTCTTTTGAAACATCTGCACGTTCCAAATTCAAGAACAGGAAAATTACCAAAATATGTGAAATAACTTGGCTAACCCTTCTGTATTGAGGCAGTGGTGTTTGGTGCTTGGGACTGAATGTACTGTTTAACGCTTCAGTTCCTGTTGAAGGGTAAACTGGGTTTTTATTATGCTTCTTCATCATGGTATTTGCTATCTATTAATGCTGTAACAGTGCAGCTCCAAGCTCTGTGTTTGTGGATGTGATTAAATACTGGTGGATAATTGATCTTCCTCCATACTGCCTTCATTTTTTTTTTTTAGAATTGTTGACTAATGAAAAGGCAATTGTTTCACACCCAGTATTGCAGGCAATTTTAGATGAATTCGTTTAACAGTTAAGGCTCCTTATAAAATGTATAGTAGTATAAATAGAATCTGATTAAAATGAAATTACAATCCGTTTTGGTTGAATCTATTCAGTCAAATTTTATTCTGACCCTCTCGTTTCTTGTATCTCTTGAAGTATGTTGATTTCTCTGTGAATATCTTTCAGGAATATATTTCAGTTTTAAATACTAAGGGGTCTCTCAATCAAGTTCAGTTTTATACTGAAATCTGATTTCTGGTTGCATGTTTAATGCATTCTAGCCCAGTTTATCGTCCTGCACTCTCTGCTTCATTAGAAAGCAGACACTGCTGGCTTTGTCTTTGTCACGACACAACCATCCTTCGCTACTACCTGCTGCGCTGGGGGGTTTTAGTATCATGTGTAAAGACTGTTTCAGTCGGCGAAGCAAAATAAAAATGCAAACAAAGGAAGAAAGGGTTATTTTTGCTTTGACAGGAAATACCTGTAAATATAATATTTTCAACACAGACGTCTGAGGTAACAGGCTTGGGTTGACTATTGCACCTTTTAAAATGCAGCATTGTGTTGCTGAGTGTCCCTGTATATGGTGTTTATGGTGAATCCAGAAATTCTAAAAAACAGGCAGCATTTAAAGACCTCTAGTAGAAACATTTGTCATTGCATTCATTTGTTTTCATTTAGTATTTTTAAATATAGCGCTGTTGAGAGTTTTATAGTTGTGAGATGAAATCCAGTATTTGAGTAATGATATTATTTGTCTTTGAGCTTCAAATCCAGTCTTTGAAACAGAAACAGCAACCCACTTATTTAAAAAAAACAAAAAAAACAACAACGCTCTACTTTGGTTACTCATGCATGATTAAAACAGGATAAAAAGCCAGATGGTAAAAGCAGCGTCCCTGGCATGTTCCACAGCACAAGTCCAATGGGCTGCTACATCGCCACACAATACATTATTAAAGTCCTTATTTTAAGAGATACTTAGAGGGCATTCGTGTGGCAGTAGCAGCACCTCACTTGAGTAAAAGGACTTTGATTTAGCAGCAGCCATTCATACTGTTAATGGGAGTGTGGTGTAAAATCTGCCATGGTTAGCTGGGCGTACCAGTGCTTGAGTCAAGCACAGCTTCACTTGTTAACACCGAATCAGGCCAACAGCAGCAGCCAGTGACTTAAAAATAAGCAGGGATTTGTCAAGTGTATAACATCCGCACTCCTGCAGATGTAATTCTGTATGTGTTTACCAGTGCAAGTCCGCTGCATAAAGCATAGCTTTGCAAATATGTATCAGACTTTATCTGTGTAGCCATGTGATTCATATAGTGTAGACACATTAAAGAGACCAACCGTTTTGAAAAATAAGTGCAGCTTAAGCTATTGTACCTTTTTATGAATGTAGAACATTGTTAACAAGGAATGGTTTACAAAGTGTACAGACAGCTACTCTGTTGCGGGGGGGGGGGGGGGGGGGGGGGGGGGTGTTTGTGTGGCACTGCATCTGTAAGGTCATAATAATTCTCTTCACGGTAACTTCCTAAGAAATCTTTCTGAAGTTGTTTTATTTGGCCTTTTAATATTGTTAGCTTTGGTGCAACTCATTTTGGGAATAATTGCTGACAATGAATTTAGTTTTTCTTTTCCTTTCAAAGGATGTTGATATGATGGATCAGAATGGTATGACCCCGTTAATGTGGGCAGCCTATAGGACACACAGGTAAGGCCGCTTGGATTGCGCTTAAAATAGCTTTACGCCTTCAGAATGCACATCCAAAGAAAGTTTAAAATCACTAGTTTTCTATGTGAGTAGTCTCTAGGACAGTTGTTGACAACCAGTAGATTGTCACCTCACATACGTAAATTAGTGTTGACAGCTGTCTTCTAATCCCTAACATACAAAGAGGCTTTGGTTAAATTAGATCAGCTTACTTATTCTTTCAATATGTTATAGATACTGTACTCTTTTACTAGTGTCATCTGCCTTTGGACTCTGCAACATAACTCATTGCCTTTAACTTTTTTTTTTAGTTTTATAAATATAAAACAATATTTTTAGTTTGATTGCTCAATAATGCACCAGGAACACCCTCATTTCATAGTAAGAGTAGAAATACATATTGAATTACACAGACATCTTAGAGTAAGCAGAAGGATTGTGGAAAATACAGTGTTATACACCCCCCGTGTACTGGGGTTTCAGATCTGTCCTCTAAATCACTGCAGGAAGAGCTATTTAAAAAAAAAAAAAAAAACCTCTAACAAGTGCTCTTGCTTTTCTGTTCCGTACCATATTCTGGATCATTATTACTGTGTTACCTGTTTGACAGTATGGGCAATAATCCTCACACTATCAGTGCACTACTGAGGACATTTTCAAAAGAGCTTTGAAACTGAATTTTTAAAAGCTGTCCGGATGTTAACAGTGAAATGAAAAATGACAGGCACGTTATTTAACCAGTTGTAGGAACACGTTGGGACGTGTAACGCTGTATTCTTCAGAACCCCGCTGCTTCCTCTTTTAAAGCTCTTCTCCAGATGGTAAGACTTTTCCAATAGAATGTCGTATTTAGGATTGCTGAAAGACAGGCCTTATTGCTTAGCATTTGATTCTCATTGCTTTTGCAGTGTGGATCCCACCAGGTTGTTGCTCACGTTCAACGTGTCAGTTAACTTGGGGGACAAATATCACAAGAACACTGCTCTGCACTGGGCAGTCCTGGCAGGCAACACTACGGTTATTAGCCTGCTGCTGGAGGCTGGTGCTCATGTGGACTCGCAGAATATCAAGGTAAGAATCTAATCAGTTCTATCGTTAAAGGGGAGTTGCTTGTGTGGCAGTAATAGTACAGATATGAGAAAGACAAAACGGGACATAGGCAAGAATAAAATATTTTTTTGGTTTAATTTATTTCAGTAGATCAGCATTTAAATAACAATAGCTATTAGCAACTGCTGCGTCTATAGAAATATTGGCAGATAGGTAATGCCAGGACTATTTTGTTTCTGTATCGCTTATGTGGAGCATGCTTTGGTACAGAACTTTACAAATCAGAGTTCTTCTTCATAATTAATGTAATAATATACTGTATCCATTTTCAGGCTGGAATACAGTAGTACATTATTTGGAAGTTAAATAAAAAGCCTTTATTGCTAACCCAACAGTTATGAAGATGACAAATATGACAGGATTGTAACAGTCATGAGAATTATATGTGTCTGCAAATTACTATTGTTAGAGTAATAATAATTGCAAGCTCTTGTTCTGTTTAAACAGGGCGAAACACCACTAGATCTCTCCAAACAAAGGAAAAACATCTGGATGATTAACCATCTGCAGGAAGCAAGACAAGCAAAGGGTTTTGACAGTCCTTCGTTCCTAAAGAGGTTGAAGGCAGACAAGGTAAACCTGCAGATTCCCTGACGACTCCATTGGTCAATCCAGCTGAGGTTGACCTGGTTTCGGGGGAGGTGTTCCAGAGTAGTTATGGTGCATGCAAAATAAGAGCTGTGCATTTCAGGCCCCACATACTGAGAACATGTGTGAAGATTGCAACGATTGCATGATTTTAACCAAGCCATTGAGGGGTCGTTAAACCCTCCTTGGTCCGCTTGATCTGGAATGACCCTGATACCAAATAGCTATGTGATAAATGAACTATAGTGGATATGTGTTAAATTCTACTGGGTAGTATGGTAGAAGCTTGTCTAATATTTCCAAAAAATGTTTGCTGAAAATTTTAGATTTGTTTTTGGCCGTAAAGACCTTGAAATTCTCTTGCAAAACTGTGCATTTTCAGTTTTTGCCCAGCAGGTGGCACCATGTAAACGTTTAACACCCAAGGGGAAAGGGGATTTTGACCACAGATGTAAGAACATAAGAAAGTTTACAAACGAGAGTAGGCCATTCGGCCCATCTTGCTCGTTTGGTTGTTAGTAGCTTATTGATCCCAAAATCTCATCAAGCAGCTTCTTGAAGGATCCCATAGTGTCAGCTTCAACAGCACTATTGGGGAGTTGATTCCAGACCCTCCAGATAATTTGTTGAAGTTCATGATATAAATTCATCTGAAGGCTTACACTGCACACTGCTATCTGAAACCTAGGTAAGATTAAATCTAGAGCTGAGAACCAGTCTGTCGAAATGAATAGGCAAGATGTCTCTTCAAGTTCAAAGCAAGGTTATTCAAATTAAGGAGGTGTAAAATAACAATAAAACAATGCCTTTAGCTTGCCTTATGCACAGGGTCACCCTTTTTCGTCTTGCTCTGTTCAATCAGGAGTTTCGTCAGAAGGTGATGCTGGGAACTCCGTTTCTTGTCATCTGGCTGGTGGGTTTCATAGCTGACTTAGACATTGACTCATGGCTTATCAAAGGCCTTCTGTATGGAGTGGTCTGGGTGACAGTGCAGTTTCTTTCAAAGTAAGTGAAAAAGTCAAGATGATTTTTTTTACCAAAACACTATTGGACTTGAAGGCATTTCTAGAATTATGATATGTGGTAACCCTTTCACTACAACATTGTTTTCGGCTCTGGCATTCTCAATGATACAGATCACATGCTTTGACATAGGATCTGCATAGCTGTGTTATATGGTTCTCTCATTACAGGTGGTGTCCAGTAGAAATTAACTGTTTTACTGGCACATTTGTTTTTCACCTCCTGACATGTTAGTAATACAGATGTTGTTCACATTTCTATTCTACTCCATGTTTACAAAACGTTCGATCTGATATGACATAACCCTTTGATAATGATACCTGGGATGCTTTGTTTTTGTCAGTCTTGTAGCAGGTGTATCAAAAAATGTTTTCCCAACCACTCAATATTGGCATTGGGCTAAGGGAGGTCATTACATTGAGTCATCAATACTTTAAAGTAATGCTGTTTCGTGGTATTAGGTGACACTTTGCAGATGTTCAGGCCTCTGCTTCTAATCCTGTTTCTCTTCTGTTTAAAGGTCCTTCTTTGATCACTCCATGCACAGTGCCCTTCCTCTTGGAATATACCTGGCAACGAAATTCTGGATGTACATAACATGGTTCTTCTGGTTCTGGAATGATATCCTTTACAACATCTCTCAGAGTAGATCACACATTCACTCCTGTAAGAATCTTCTAGAGTAGACAATGACTGTTGTGTTTGTAATTTTTCCCCTTGAGTTGCTTTCTGTGGGTGTGTGACAAGACAACGTCACTGGCAATGATGTTCAGACCAGGAACGGAGACTTTGGCGCACGTTGCAGGTTTCAAGCGCTAATGTGCATGTTTTAATTATAAATACAAATTAATAAACAAAACACTAAACATTAGACAGAACAAAACACATAAAACAAAATAAACGGCACAAGGGCCAAAACAAAAGGTCTGTAATAACAAACCTGGAGAACACCTGAGACGGGTCAGCACAAAAACACCTTCACCTCTCGCCAGCATGAACACTAACACACACCTCTGTTCATCCTATTTATACACCTGTGGCTGGAGCCTTAATTAAGCATTTAATCACATTTTCAGTTACTGGCTCCAGCCACATTCCCACATATTTTTGCAGGGAGGATTTGAACTCCCTCCCTGCCACCCAATATTCCCCACACACACCCAGGTCTTTGCCCTACCACAGGATGTTTTAATTCTGATTTTTCAAAACTGATACAAAAGCAATTCATGCAATATTTATGTGGCACATTTGAGTATTTTTTAAAGCTTCTTTATAAGACCCTCCAACAAAAATTAATTAACTGATGCAAGGAGTTGACTTACTGGTCAAGGACTTGATCCACTTGATATTAAATAGCTGTGGTATATTTCACTAAATAATACTGTATTTCAGTGGTTGTGTTTTTATGCCAGATTATACTCGATCAAAGCCAGATTAATATAGTCTGCATTAGACAGCTGATTCGTTATTGCAAGTGTTGAAATGTGGGCAACGCAGAGAATAGTTTTAAGATGCTACATGCTTTTGCCAAGAGATTACCAGTTTTCAATAGGGGATGCAGTGCATAGGAAATTCCGACTGGCAGTTAGACTTTAAATTTCCTCTAGGTTAGTACTGAGAATGTAACGGGCAATTTTGAACATGCTGTATATTATCTCCAAAACTAATTTACCTTAAGTTAAACATTGTAACAGACTTGTTGCACATCAGACTTGCCTATAATTCCACTAAAACGTTCTAGTAAAAACATGCATGAGCTTCTGATAGTTTGTTTTTCTCTTGGATTACTTCCCCAGCACCTGGGACATGTGGACCACACAGGCACACGCTCATGCATTTCTTCTGCTAGTCCAGTCTTCGGCCGGCCAGTTTGTACCAATATCTGCGTCCGAGTTCTTCTGAGGGGCTGATATCTTCTGAGTTATCACTTGGGAAGCATTTCAAATTTGTGAAGCCTTATAGGGAAGCACCTGCCAACCAAGTGCCCAGTCTGCCTTGAATCAGTTATGAGAGGGATTGCGGTGTGTGTAGTCTTGACAACATAGCTACAAAAAAGAAAATAATCACACATTCATTCCTGTAAATGTCTTCTATAGTATAGTAGACAATGATGTAATGAGATTGATGTACAGTAGGTGAGTGGGATTGCCGTGTGTATACTAGATATTGCTGTTTCAGCTTTTTTGTTTTTTGTCTGCTGAAAGAAACCCAAATGACATTTATGATCTCCTTAAGATTCGTTTTGTAGTATAGTTTCTCCAGCCTGTCTACCTGCACTTTACAGATTTAGTCAGTGAGATGTTGTTGAGCTTATCAAACCAATCCAGGCTTATTTTGGACCATTTAATTGTATATTTTGGCTGGATGTGCTATGACAGAAATGAGTCTTTCCTCAAAATGCTTTCAGCTGTACTTATTTTCTGACT
Organism: Polyodon spathula; assembly: GCF_017654505.1. Taxonomy (NCBI): domain Eukaryota; kingdom Metazoa; phylum Chordata; class Actinopteri; order Acipenseriformes; family Polyodontidae; genus Polyodon; species Polyodon spathula. The sequence goes on along the minus strand of NC_054541.1, from coordinate 46,471,474 downwards.
GGCTGCACTGTTTAACTTGAAGAATATTTATTATACAACCCCCATACACCCACCTGCTCAACAGCTCATTCAGACAGCAAGAGAAATATACAGTGCAGTTTCACCATCTGGCAGTATTCCTGTAGCTGTCTCCAGAGCAACAAATGTTGTCAAAGGTTGTCTGTGTACTTAGGAGTACTGTAAATCAAGGTCTGTACCCGTTTATATGTTACGACTACGTGGAGCACATTGGTTTGCTGTAATATTGGATTTCAAGTCAATGGTTATCCACAGCAATGGGAGGGACAGCGGATGCTCATTTTGAACTTTTAAAATTGTATATTGAGAGCCGTTTTTTAGCTGAACGTTTATAATGATTCATTATAACTTTATTGTAGAGGCATGAGTGAGCCTGTCTAATTTATATGTTCAGTTCCTCATAATGCGATGAATGTTTTGATCTGCTGTAGAGTACTTTAAGTGTGTGCATCTGTTCACTCAGCGTTAAGTCTTGCGGTGCACGCCTCTCTCTCTCTCTTTGGACAGTAGTTCAAAGCCAGTGTAAGCTGCAGAGGACAGACATTGCACAGCTACAGCTTTCCTCTAAGTCAAACTTATTGTAATGGAAAATTCCATAGTCATTAATAAAGGATAATGAAATCATACACTTGAAAAAGCCAAGTGCTTTGAAACAAACTCAGTCAATTATTCTCTTTTTGGATCGCTCCACAGTCAAACTGCGACTTTTCTGGGCCGTGTTTAGCTGCCTGTATTGTTTTCTTGAGGATTTTGTCATCAAGGCAAATATATAATGATTTCTACGGTGTTACGTTTTCACCTTTTCTTACTTTTGGCTGTTTCTAGTAAAATCATAACAAATACAGTAGCTGAAGTATACCTTCTTCACTCATGTAGTGATGTAGTGGCAAGTGAGTTAATGATGGAGGGAGCTTAAGCTAAAATTCTAAGTGGAGTGCACAGAAGACTAAAGTGTGTGAAGAATTAAGTAACCCTACATCGGCAAATTTCAGCGTCTCCAGTTATTATACAGTAATAGAAATGTTGTTTTAAATTACATGCTTCCTTTTTAAACCATTTATTTTTTCTATTCACTATTGCTTTTAATCAGAACCAAAGTTTCTGTATTATGAAGAGCTGAAAATACAAGTATGGTTTTAGTTAAAACTATGGAATGTACAGTATGTCAAAAACAAAGTCTAGTAGAATTTATTACATTTGCAGAATAAGATTGCACAATGGCAGTCTTTCTATACACACTAGCCATGCCTCATAGGGATTACAAGAAAAAGAATTCAATTTTATTGTGAAATCTGGATTCGAGAAGCCACAAACCAGTTAAACAGCCACATCGCCTTCTCTTTCTCAGTAACCCGTGATGTAACTAGAATACTAATTACATTGACAGGCTGTTTCAAGTTTTATTTCTAGTTTGTTCTGTTGGCCATTTGCCTTGCTCCTGTTAAAAAGACTTTGCAGAACAATAAATGTCAGTTCTTCCTTGAGCAAGCCGTTTTCACAGTGATGCAAGTAGGAATGAGTCATGATTAGCCTTTCAGCCAAGTGGAGAAAGTGTTCTTCGTAGCCACATTAGTTTTCCATAAACCTGACAACTTCCTGTCATGTAATGCCCCTTGAAGCATACATCTCCTGTAGAAAGAATATATCGTACCTGGGGGGTGTAAGTGGACACAGTATGTTTTTCTATTGTAAGCTTTCTTTTTTGTGAACTATGGCAGTGTACTTGTAGTTGAGTCAAATGCCTAATTCCTGCAAAGACACTTAAAATGGCATTACAAATGTGTGTTGACTCTCGAGGCAGGTATTAGAGGATTGTGGGATAGCTTTCTGCTGGTACCAGTGGAATTTCAGAACTGTCAACCAGTATCTGCAAGTCACTAGGCAGGGGGAGCTACATTGGGGAAAGGCATACAATACATTTCCGCGAATGTAAAAGCACTAGTTTATAAACTAGGTGTAATTACAAGAATAGAGATGCATCAAATGCACATTTATTAAGTGGTATTAGTTTCATGAACTACTGTTGCAGTTGTAAACAATGAGCAATCAGTACAATACATTAGAATGAAGTTTGCATCACAGCGGAACAGCTGTAGCCGATCTCTCCTGGTATGCAGGGCAGGTGGGAGCTAAAAGCCAAAGTATTAACAACAATTGCTGTATGTGGATTTTGTGCCCCAGTTATGATGCAGAATAACTAATGTCTGTGCCTGATTGGTTTTATGTGCATATGAGGTGACCTAAGATCCTGTGGAGTCTTAAAAGGTACCCAGCTGGGTGCATCCCAGCAACTGGTCTAACCTTTTCTACAGTCACTCCACTGACAAAACTGTAGGTGCTAGAAAACAGTGCTAGGCATCAATAAACTTTTTTACATGTATATATCATGTATAAATTATGCATTTTAAACATTCTTATGCATGTACAGTAGATGAAAGAAGTGTTGCCTAATGGATAGCAGTGTGCAAGCAAGGAGATTTTGACATTCATTCCCCAGCGATATGGAATTTTTAAACAGCCAGCTTTTAGATAAGAATATGCAAACAAGCGTAAATACAGTAAAGTAGCTCTGAGCTATCCCGAGTAACAAAAAACATTTATGCCAGATTGACAGCAATTTATGGCCGCTAGAGAAAAGTACATAAACCAGGAGTTGGACAAAATAGAAATAAATGAACTCCAGTGTTTATTCATTTAAAAAAACAATTTTTAAATCCTGTCTTCCTATCTAGAAACAGGCATAACATACACAGAGCTTCTTTCAATAATGCCCGATCCAAGACTACGCAACACTGGTAAATTAAGAGAAAGAATAAAAGAAAGCTCAAAGAAGTTTACAGAATTTTTAATCTATTCCAGGAAAAAAAAAAAAGTGCAGATTTCTCTTCATAATTTGAGCATAATGTGCCGTGTTGCTGTTTCTGTTTTCCCCTGCGACTGAAGCTGTGTTAACTGGGTGGCACTGGAGAGCTCTCCCAATAAAACATACTGGAAAGCATTCCGCCTCAGAACCCCACAAATTACATACAAACTGTTTGTTGGTTAGATTGTATTCAGTCCTTCTAAAAGGAGTTGAAATAACTGCACAAAAGCCCACCAAACTATACATGCCCTGTCTATATAATACTACCAGTGTTTAATGATGCCTGTGCATGGGTCTGTATTATATACAGTCTCTTAGTGTTCCTGAACACTGTAGGATGAGCTGTTTTGTCTATAACTATTGTTCTTTCCTGTCATTTTTTAACACTTTTTTTTTTTTCATATCTGCTCTTTGCTGTTATCATAGACTGCCCTCCCATTACCTCTGCAGTCTGGGTTTGGCTATGTACAGGAAAGTACCGACAATAGGAATTCTAATAGGAAACTAAATAAGTATTCAGAACTGATTTATGACCAAGGACATATGTGCAAAAAAGACAAAACAATTGTGATTATGTTGAATAAAACGTTAATAGTGATATGTACACCACAGCAGGCAGCAATGGGAGGGAAAGTGTTTTGTGGTAAGCCCAGTAGCCTGTTCAGTAATACTTTTAATAGCTTTATAAGCATTTAAAGAAATGGGATTGTGTTGCTGTCGTTTTAGTGTAGCCTTTAATGTGGCTATTGATATCATAAATATCTGTGTGGGAATTAGATTGTGGTAACCTCGCTACACTATAAATCAGTGAAGAGTTATGGATCAACTGATTTGAGTAAATGACTTCCATACCATTTAATGCCATCGGTAATACCAGATCTGTGAGCACTTGTAAAGTACATGTTTTATTTGCCAGTACCTTTATTTAAACCTATTTTAAATTAGTCAAAATAGCCATCAAAATAAGTTACGGCTTCAGTGTTTTAATTTCATAAAAGGAAATATTTAAACAATATTAAATGTGTCACCTGTTTATAAGCTGTCACTTGGAGAGATTTAAAAGTAGGTGCATGTGTGTGTTAGGGAGGAAATAGCCTGGCTGTTCTGTAAGGTCAGACTCCTGAATGGCCGTTTATAAAAACAAAACAAAAAATTGTGTTTTACTTTTCATACGGGAAATTAAGTAGAGCATACCATGATCTAAGTAAATAATGTAGGAGTTGACTGGTTTGAGCTTTCAAAAAAATGTAGTCTCTTATATTCCTGATCTGGTTTTACTCAAAACATCATCCACTTTCTTTCATCTTCTTAAATCTTAATGAATGAATTGTAAAAATAGGCTTACGCAACCTATTTTTAGAGTTTGCAGTTAAAGGCATACAGATGTTGTTCTGTGTCGTCGCTCCAGGAGCATTATAGATCTGTCACTGCTTTCTGAAACGCTGTGTTAGTTCCTTAACACTTCACACATCTTCCTTTTGTCACTATCCATATTCCATTCATTCTCAACAGTGTAGCACTTTTCTACAACTTTGGAAAATCCTGGAAATCTGACCCAGGGATAATTAAAGCCACAGAGGAACAAAAGAAAAAGGTAAAAATGTTGAATGTTAGAGCGGTTACACATTAGGGATCCGATATAAATGTAAGTGTGTGTGTGTTGTGGCAGAATAGGGGGAGGAAAGAGGACAAATGTAGTCCAGGAGTTAGCACAAGATTACATTCCCCTGAATGCCTCTGGGCCGTTTAACCAGAATAAGAATCAACTAGCACTAATTTAAATAGCAAGCAGGTGTTTAAGCCAGTCTAAAACTGGACCCTGTGTCTGCGTGAAGTCTGTGGGGACAGGCCAATATGAAAAAGGTATTTCATATTTGAGAAAGTGTTGGTTTTGGAGACCTGGATCTTACAAAGTTTAGTTAAGACTCCTAGGTAGAGTTAGGCTTTTGGTTTCTTTGTATTTTGTTTTGTATTGAAAATAAATCTCCAGGCACCGCCCTGTTTGAAAACTTATCTATCTGTGGTCTAGAGTACTTTTTACACAAGAGACAGTGTTAAAGGACCCGAGTGTCAATGCAACCCCCCTTTGCCACTGTGTATGCATTTGATCTGTATATGTTATTGCGTACATGTTTTATCTCATTTTAAAAAAGATCTTTTGGAATTAAATGTTATTATTTCTAATCAAGATCTATAACTGCATAATTAATAAATTTATAGATAGCCATGTATTACTTAAAACAAGTCTCCTAATTGCCAAAACGCCTCTGCAAGATGCTTCATATCCTCTGGTCTTGATCAGATTTTAGGCAGTATAAATCTTGCATCTCTGTCTGTCAGTATTGTTATGCTTTGGATCATGTGGTAATGGTTTAAGAGCTGTTATGCAGAGTTATCTTTATCTCACAAATTCAAACTTGTCATGATATCAGGATTAGGGAATTTATTACAGCCCACTCTTAAATATGAATGAACTGTTCAGACATCCAGAAAAGCACTGTTTTCATTCAGGTTTAGCAAACATCACTCCCCTATGTGCCCCCATCATTTTGGGCCAGTAGCAACTTGTTTTGTCCAAAGTAGTCCTCTGGGATTGTTTGAGATAAAAAAAAAAAAAGAAAGAAAAAGAAAATGAAATCTGTTTTATGCTTTTTATCTATGATGTTTGATACACGGCCTATATAAAAATGCACTAACTTGAATTCATTTAGCTGTTTTGTTGTGCCCATTCTTTCCTTTGTTGAATTAATCGCTGTTTTCAATTCCAGACCATAGTTGAACTTGCAGAGACAGGGAGTCTGGATCTGAGCATATTCTGCAGCACCTGTTTGGTAAATGCCTTCTGTTTTAACTCTAATTTGCTGTGTGTTGAAAGCTTAAACTGTGAGTAGGTGCTGCTGAAATGCTCCCCTTGTTAGTGGTTCTTTGTTAGAAATAAAAATGTATGCTTTACTTTTTTGCACTTTTACCTTAAATTATTTTCAATGGAGAGTATGTGAGTCGCATATTAATTCTGCATCGCGGTATTTGTTCAACAGATACAGAAACCAGTAAGATCCAAGCATTGCGCTGTGTGTAACCGGTGCATTGCAAAGTTTGATCATCACTGCCCGTGGGTAGGCAACTGTGTAGGTAAGTGATCACACACATAGTCCTTTTAAGAAATGCAGTTGAGAAGCACATGTTTCCTCAGACGCCTGCACAGTTAAATTATTACTATATATGTTTTTCCTGATCTTTTTGTTTTGTTTGAGCAGGTGTCCATAGAAAACAGTTTAGAGGAAACAGGAAAGGTGAGGCAGTTTAGTCTAGCTGTCGGATCAAAGGGACGGATTTGGGAAGATCATGGGTTTAAATCCCAGCTCAGTCCTTGACTCACTATCATCTTGATGAAGCCACTTGATTGTTGTGTGCTCCAGTCTCACCCAGCTGGAAGTGTGCTACAACCCGGCACTGTACATCAAACACTGCTAGTCTCTTCATTTAACCCTGCGGTGAGCGACTTCTCTTTCTGATGAAAAAGAGATGACTGACTCTTATTTTGTTTGTTGTTTAGGAGCTGGAAATCACCGCTACTTCATTGGATATTTATTCTTCTTGCTGTGTATGCTCTGTTGGATGATTTACGGTTGCATCTGCTGTAAGTGTATTGAAATTTTTTCACTTTTTAAACTGTTCAGTTGCTTGGAATAGCATGCCGTTTTGGACTCGCCAGGGAATTGGTTATACCAAGGGTTCCAGGATTGGGCAGATCAGTTGGTGTGTGATGTACACTCTAAAGGTCTGCATGTGGTATTGCCTTGTAAGGAAGTAAGGTATTGCAATGCTCCAGACCCAATAACTTTAGTCTAGTACTTTAGTCTAATACTGTTCAAGGGGGTGTGTTGGGAGGATGTCTATGTGCAGTTAAACGCATATGCTGGCATGTGGGACTGTGTTAGTTGTGAGATATAGAAGAAAGTGAAAATCCTTTGAGATTGTCTTATTAGTTTTATTGTCACAACATATCATCTGTAGTATAGGCATGCAAATTAATCCTACGTGTCTTGCATTTGAACTCGTCTTCATCCATGTGACTATAGGTTGGTTACGGGCACATGGACTAGTACTGTTCATGAAACCAAAGTTCCTTCTCCCATAAAATGGACCCGCATGAGCCTTTGTGCACAATTCCCTCTTATTCGATAAGGGAGCATTGCAATCCATAAAAGTTTTGAACAGCCATTTTTATCACACAGCATTTTCATTTAAAGCTTTTAAATGAAACCATAGCCTAATGTAACTGGAAACAGTTAACCGTAATACCCTGCTATCTAAAGATCAGCATGAGGTTGTCCAGCAAGCAGCCCTTTGAGAGGTACAGAAAGCCAAACCCTGCGCAGTCAGCCACTAGTGATTTGTTCCACATGACCTTGTTATATTTACTGTTTAGTCAGCCACTTGCAGCTCTGAGTGGTATTGTGTAAATATAGCAGAGGCAGCAATGCACTACAGAAGAAAGAAACACTGTTATTGTAATGAGTGAGAAATGTTTTCTTTGAAGCCAACGAAGCCATGATACTCAGAGTTTTTGATTCAGGCTGTTTTAATGTAAATGTTGATCCTTACTTGCGGTTCTGGAATTGCATTCTTTTTGAGTATTTCTGCATGGAGACACAGCCGGTACATAAGAAACATTTCCAAAGACGCACACTAATGTACTAAACCTACTCCTGCAGAGTTTTTACAAGTTAATAAAGCCCTGGGTTTGAAACCCTAAGGTGGTGGTTCTTAGTGTTCACATCCATTCTTGTGGTGTAAACGTGTCTGTGTTTTGTTTTAAAGACTGGAGGATTCATTGTGCAACCAGCTATTCAACGGATGGATTCTGGGCGTACATTACTCAGATTGCTACCTGCTCGCCCTGGATGTTCTGGATGTTCCTGAACAGTATTTTCCATTTCATGTGGGTGGCAGTGCTGATCATGTGTCAGATGTACCAGGTGAGTGCAGCATCCCATACCATTGCTGGAGATTGACTGCGATAGTTCAGCCACACAGATTAGTACATGACTGAATTTTAAGATCAGGGCTGAAATTTTAAATGTGTGAAGCTATTTATGTTGAAATGGTGACATAGGATACATTTTATTGTCAACTAAATCAAAGTGGTAACCTGTTTTAATTATTATGTGTGTTTACATATAAATCGATCACAAATGCCTGATGATTACTCTATGGATGTTACAGCCATACCACCTTGTAGCATGATATTGCCTGTACCTTGCAAAATTGGGCCGGGTTAGTAATTGGTAAATTAGTAGGCCAAGTGCTTTGTTCGTTCAAACTGACCAGGTTTTAGTAAACGATTTTGTACATTTCCATAGTCTGGAAAATACTGCATTAACTGGGTGCTAACCACTAGTGTGTCTGCTCTCGCCATCAAGAAGCTGAGAATTCTTCAGTCTGTTATTCAGAGTAACCAGCTTGTCAACATCTCTACCTGTAATTGTAATAACTGTTTATTAGTATGTGAAGACTGATTCAAACCTTTCAGTTTGACAGGTGCATTGAATTGAGACCTGTAATTGATATGTAAGCTTATGCTCTCATTCTTCTCTTTGTTTGGCCAGATCGCTTGCCTAGGTATAACCACTAATGAAAGGATGAACGCAAGAAGATACAAGCACTTTAAAGTTACAACAACATCTATCGAAAGCCCATTCAAGTAAGTACTTGACATCTGTCACTCAATACAAAAAAATGATTTCAACAACTCTCACATGCGCAATCAAATATATATAATATGGGGTTTATTTACATTTTTAGAACCACCAAATCTTTCCATGTTCAGGGTGGGGTTGTCATGCAAAATGACCCCAACGCGATGCAGAAAATTCACTTAACCCAAACCCGATCTGAACATGACCATCTGAAGAAGCAACCTCACTCAGGCAGTGAGCAACAACGTCGTAGTGTGCTTCGGTCTTCTATTAGCTGCATAGTACACAACAGAATACTTTCATTTTTGCTGTATTCCAATAAAATAACACATCAAATAGCAACCTAAATATTCTACATTTGTTTAATTCTAACAAATAATACATCTCTCCTTTTTTATTGGCATGATGGTCTAATTCTCTTATTTTTCATCTTTATCTTTTTTGCCACCCCGTTACCAGCCATGGATGTGTACGGAACATCATAGACTTCTTTGAATACAGATGCTGTGGTCTTATCCGTCTCGTTGTTGTAGACTGGACAAAGCAGTACACAATAGAATACGACCAAACGACAGGATCGGGCTATCAGCTGGTGTAGCGCTGCTGGTGCTTCCTTCTGAAGTCCTATCAACCATTGGCTGTTTCGGAGTGGTGCCTGAGAATTTCCTTACTGAGACTGACATCAGCTTGAACTAGCATGCTGTTGTGGGGCTACAGAAGAACGACTGCTGGAACCTCCTTTTCACTCAACGTCTTAAAAACACGGACAGTATAAAACTGCCAGCCACGCTGAGGAGGAGGAGGAGAATGCAAAAGGGGATTTATTTGTTCTTGAAACGGCAGTCATTTGCAGTTCATTTCATTGCAGCTGGGTTGTTTTTTGTTTTATTTTTCTGTATACATTTTGGCTGGTTTAAACTTTGAAATTTAACATTTCCATAAGATTTTACCCTTTAAGTAATGAATTAAGAATATGAGACATACATTGAAACAATTTTAAGCAGTTGTTGGCCTGGGGACGAAGGCATGTTACCAAATCTGATTTGTTAACGTATGTGCACCAGCTAATTTAAATATCTCATCCAAGATTCCTGTACTAAAATTGACATTGAGTACAGTATTTGGAGTAATGTGAAGAAGCTCAAATAATTATCTTGTGTAATGTGAATTGTTGTCAAAGTTCAATTCTACAAAACATAAATGCATACCAAGGGGTACTAAGTGAGCAGTATTCTTTAAAATATAAACATGCCTTTGCAGCCAACATTATTATTTTTTTAAACTATTTATAGCTTGAAGTTACTGTTGGAATATAATTTGTTTTGGACTGTATTCTCTAATTTACTGTGCAGTTCAGTTACCCTTCTCCTACATTAGGTGGAACAATCAACACAGTGTACAAAAAACGTAATGTATTTTAAGACAGCCTTTTTTAAAAGGGTGTATGACAAGTACAGCAGAAACATCCCCAAAACATTGAGCTGTTCTGGGTAGTCAGACTGCACTTGAAAGTGTGTGGAACTGTTAAATGAAAGTACACAGTGCTTCAGTTTCCATTTCACTGTTGGACACTATAAACTTATTTTTCTTTTTATTTATTTTTTTTATTTTTGTTAAACCATTGCACTGATTATTATTATTATTTTTTTTTAAACGATAAAGTTGGGCTAATTCATTGCTTCTGGAACACTTCCATGTTTACAGCAAGAGAGACAGCCATAGGCTTGTTTTAGATTAAATAAATAAATAAATATGGTAGCCACCAAGCTTTTGTGAGACACACCTATGAAATGACCTTGTAGCAGCACCTGGATACCAGTGTAAAGAGTCTTCATCTGTACATAAGTTATCTAGTTTTACCTTTTTTGTGAGTGAATCTGTCTGTGTTAGTTGAAGCTGCTCATTTTATTTATCCAACCAAAAAATAAAATTGTATTACTGTAGCTTTTAGCTTTTAGTGACGTCCAGTGCTGCCGTTTATAGGCATTTTTCCCAGTTCACTGCATGTCTGATGCTTGCAAGTATGGCAGTCCCTATAATCCAATCCATTTACTCCACTGAAGCAGCCTGGTGTTGGCCCAGAACGATCTTACCCAGAGAAACTGAGAATCTGTAAATAGTGATTGTTCAGTATTTGCAAGTAGACATCATTTTATTTTCCCAGTAACTGTTACTTTGGTAGCGCAAAACATTCATAATTTGCAAGTACCAAATATCAAACAAAAAATTGCAAAAACCAAGTGTACTGTTATGTTTGAATGTTTAATATTGGGGAATAAAAGTTTTAATAAAGAGTCTTGGGGCATATGCTGGGTTTGTCATAAAAACGGTTGTAAAGATGCAAAGCAAAAACAAACCAAACCCTTTTTCTTTGGTGTTCTTTGCTGTTTGCACGCAAGAGGTCACAGATGATTGCTGCAGAAACTTCAAGGCAACATTTAAGTCACACAAAGGCAACATGCATTTGTTTTATGGGGACAGGTTGCATCGTAGTTTAGGTCAATCCATGCACACTGTTACAGATCTCGTGCAAGAGCTAATGCTGACTTGAAACAAAAGGTTAAAAGGGATTGCATCATAACTCTTCCAAACTATTTTTTTAATTTTTTTTTTTAAAGAGACAGACTGCAACCTTAGAGACAGTTGAGAATCTTTTGGGTGTTTACCTGCCAACTCTGCTTGATTAAAAAATGGTTTGGCAGGCTGCAGTTAGATTAACTATGTACTACACGATCATTAACTCTTGAGACCTCTAAAAAGTATCCCTATGAGTTGTTCAAGTGATCTGTGAATATATGAAAGGGGACCATCGGTAGATTGCCTGCATGTCAGAGGAGAGGCCAGGTGAGCTATTAGCATTAGTGCAAATGACTAATCGGTGCAAGCACTGGAATTTAATACTACTACTACTTACTATGTTTTTTTTAAAGAAAATTTGACTATTGCTTACAAAATGGTACAGAGCAGGTATTAGAAACCATAGCTGTCACAATGCTTCAGTATATCGAGCCTTCTAGTCTTGCACAAGCTTCTTTCACCTATTGCGACCTGCACCCCAAACCTTACGTGTTTTTTTTTGCATTCATGCAAGCAGGTGAGTTACAAAGGGTAGTTCAATAACTAATGCATTGAATGCTGAATGTTTTTCTACACCTGTAACTGTCAATAATTCATTTACTTTTGCTGAGACCTTCATTGTACTACATTGTGAACAAAAATCAAACCTGTAAATGTTAATTAGAAAAAAATAATAGCTCTCGTTATACATGTCAGATTTTGTAAGTTATTAATCAAATAAACACAACCTATTACATAATGTTTAGACATTGTTGTTGATTGCTGTTCCCTTTACTGTAAAATGTCTATATGTTACACAAAGCTTTCAGAGTCTGCGTTGGTACTATCCAACTTTGGCTTGGTACTCCTACAGTAATTTGTTGAGCTTCTGAAGGTTGGATCCTGGGAGCCACTCACTAAATATGACGGCATTTTACAGGTACATTTGTTACAAGACTATTCCACATGCTGTGGATCTAGTTTAGGGAACCTGCATTTTACAATACTGACCCCTGCTTGGGTAGTGAAAAGTATATCTATATTGGAACTGCTGCGTGTCATAAGCTATATTCTGTAGTACTCCTGTGACTAAATCAGTTTTGTGTAGCAAAATAAGCTAAATATGAACATTCTGTCCTGCGAGATTTTTATGAAATAATAGATTTTTAGAAAGAATTGGAGAGAAAGGTTAACACTCTTAAGATGGCAACTGATTAACATGGGGATTAGAAAACGGAATTGTTTTTAGCTATGAAGCCACAAATGGACATTCAGTTGCTGAAGTGGTTTGGACAGTCATCTCACCTAAATCATATTTCATCTGTTGGGTGTTAAATAGGACAGGATTTCATTTGTCATAATCCATAGCCCTATGAATAAACTCGTGCAAATTTAAACTTGTTTGTCCAAATACTTGTTTAGGTTCCACCAACAGTTCCAAGCTCAGTTTGTTTTTCCAGAACATTGCTAGCAGGATGTGCAGGACACTTTCTGCATGTTAAAGTACTTGAATTCCAGACAGCACGCACCTCAAGAAGGCAAGTTGAGTGTCGGAAAAAATTCAGATCATTCTTTTGATTTTTGTCTACAAATTTTTATATTATACTTGGCTAGGATCTATAGGAAAAATGTCAACTTTGATTTTTTAGAATGGGACAAATCAGCCGCCTTATCCACAAAGGGCATTTTAAAATCTCAGCTCAGTTATGCAGTTTGTTACAGGCAAATGGTCTAGCCATTTTTTTCAAGTACAACAGTACAGAGACAAGAATGAAATGATTGTTAGTTTTCCAAAATGTCATTTTTCAAGCCTGTTGCATAGGGCCAAAGCCTTCTGAGCACACTACCATTACTTCTACCAGAGATCAGGCATGTTCCTGGTTCACAAAACCTTTCGGAGAACTCACCCTCTCCCCCACCGCACACCTGGCTCAATCCTGGAGTCACGATAGAGGGGAACTTGCTTCACATCACTTACTGCTTTCATTTTGATTCTTTGCTTGCAATCAATCTAAGTGTTTATGACTGCAGTTAGACAAATACAGCATGTTCTGACAAGACTGATTGTCCAATGAGAAAGGCACAGCCCACCTCAAAATTATACAACTGAATATTTCCATGACACTTCACTTAAAGAACTGCAACTATGGACACTAGAATTTGAATAGTAAGCAAACCAGCCATGTCCTTGGTCCTCCTGCACAAACCCTAAATGAGTGCTCACATGAATTAAAAGCAATACCATACATTTATCCAGTACAAATTGTGTAATGGAGCAATTCAATTACAAGTTTAAAAAAATGAGAGTAAAGATACAGGTTACCTTTCAGTTCATTTATTAAGGAGCAGTGTTTATCAAGTCAGTTTCATCAAGTCATGATAATTGACAGCCGTTGTAAACTGTACTTTACCAGGAGGTGAAATTTGAGGAAGGATGCATCAGCCCTCTGTTTTCAGCTTTTAGAACTACTCAAATTTGCCAGCTCTCTTAAACATGCATCCAAGTGTTTCACAGAAATGTGTTGTATCAGATACATCACTGTTTTTGTCTGATCTTCCAATTGTGTCCAAATTGAGAAAAGAACAATCTTAATTGAGAGAGGAAAGAGGGAGTTAGGTCTTCAGTCAGATGAGGAAGACCTGGAGTACTGAAAACAAACCAACATGGGACAAGAGACCAAACACTTTTTGAAAATACAATTATTTATTTAATTTATTACGGTACAATGGAAAAATAAGCCATTTTATGTACATCTGTGTAAAAGGAAGAAGCAAAACACATCTGTTCGCAACAATGTAAGAAAATGGCACAAATGTTTTCACAGCAGAACATACAAAGCTGCTATTTTCATCTCCACTACGCGTGTTCCAAGAGAGCAGGGTCTGCAGCTCCTTCACTGGCTGTGGATGAGGGCTCCGGCACCCTGGCCATATCCAAATCCTTTGGGGCCGAAATTCTTAGCGTAACAAGCTGCAGAGAGAGATTTCACACTTTGACAGTCACCACAAAATGCAAAAAGATAACAACCTTCCATGAGTAATTATTTTTGAAGAACCAGTAAAATGATAGAAACCCTCCTTCTCCCGAGCACTCAGCGCCTATCACCGTGTTATGCAGTGCACCCTAGAACAGTAAATGTAGAGCTCGCACCTTAAGGAAGAGGAACAAAGAACACATTCTGAAATAAAATACTAGATTGTGTTTCAGCCTATCAAGTCTGCTACTAGAAGTAAAAAAAAAACAAAAAAAAAACAGATATATATCTTTAAATATCAGGAAAAATGTAAAATGTCCTGGGGGGGGGGGGGGGGACCACAACCTGCTTGCACCATACAGATCTCATGGTCAAGCAATTTTTGTACCACAACACATTGCACTTCCCACCCTTCGCCAAGTATTTAAAAAGGCAACAAACTGCTACAGTTTGTTTTGGGCAACAATATCTGCTTAGAGAACACACACTGCTTCTAAGTTTTACACATTGTATTTAATCTTCAGTTTATTTTTGGAAAGCATGGCCAAAGAGAAATCAGAAACAGCTCCACTTGCTTCTCCTTACCAGCTGTGGCAGATGTAAATTACTGAAGGCAAAACTATTACATTCACCATAGCAAATCCAATAAATCTTGAGGTACCTGGCCCTTTACAGAAAATAGAAGGGAAGCTGGAGAATAAGGCAAGATGCCATATTCAAGCCCTGCGGTTCATTAGTCAGAAGGATAGAGAGATACCATCCAGAGCATTGTTGGTGCGTACGCTTTTGTAAATAAAAGCCATCCAGCAAACAAAATTTCTCCTAGTACAGAAAGAAGTGTCCTTCCAGTGTCTTGTGGTTACATTGCCTTCTGTCTGTCTAGTAGACTATTAATTACACTGGAAACCTTGTTATGCTCAAAGTTAGCAGAGGAAAAAGGCAGCTCAAAAAGACCAACTGTTTTATTGTGTTTTTTTTCTTTTATATTTAGTAGTCACCATTTTTTTTTTTTTTTTATTATTTTCTCCCTAGTTACAATACCCAATTATTTAAAGTTCATCTCACCAATACCATCCCTGCAGCGACTCAGAAGTGGCGAAGATGACCACACGCTGTTCTCCTAAGCATGTGCCACCAGCCGACCGCTTCTTTACATGCTGCAGACTCTCCACCAGAGCTACAGCATCAGAGGACAACACAGCTCTGGGCAGCTTACAGGCAAGCCTGCAGGCGCCCGGTCAGACTACAGGGGTCGCTGGGGCGCGGTGAGGCGAGGACACCCTGGCTGCCACTCCACGCCACGCCACCAAATGTGCGCCACCCCCTGGTGGTTTTACTTTTTTGTAGATACAGAACCAAGCATGTCAAAAACATCTTTCACCTAATGCCGAGAGTCCAATTCCGCAGTATTTGTCCCCAGAGAGGTTTTCTATACTGTACTATAAAGCTGTGCAGAGAAAGCTCACCCTTGCAGTAGATCTCTCCCTCCTTCTCAGTCTGGGTGGTGGACTCCAAGCTCTTTCCACACTTGGCACATCTGAAGCAGTTCTTGTGCCAGGGCTGAAGGAAGAAGTTAGACACTGTAAATGTCTGCAGGGATGTAAATCTGCATGCTGGTAACAGCTCAGCAGAAGTACTAAAGCATGTTACTGGTATATGCTAGAATGACTATCCAATACAACTACTACAACATACACTGTCCAGTCCCTATATTAACATTTGAGTGGCATGAAGAGCCATTTTTTTTTTTTATATAAATATGGGGATCTTACCTTGAGTTCTCTCCTCTGACTATTAGAGCTAATAAAATGCTCCATCTTCAGAATCATGTTCCCAAATTAGCTGGACTGGCGATTCCACACAGTGGCTACAAATCACAGGATAGCCGAGCTACTCAAGGCAAGATCTAGAAAAATGATTGATTCTAATCTGATGAAACTTTGAATGCCTGTTTGTTAGGAGACTGCTGATTAACTATTTCACAGCACCCTACTGGCCTCAATGTGCTGACCGGACCCCTCTGTGGAGTGGTATTAGATTCTGACCAGACAGTTTTCCTACTACTGAAGCAGCAACAATAAAACATTTCACAGCTTTACTTCATTTGGAGAGCTGCCTTGTTGCCAAGAAGCACAGTTTATCTACTTTGGTCATCTGTGAACCAAATAATGGCTTTTGCAAGAGATTCCCCAAGAGGAACCAAAATAATGCTACTCATTTGTGTTGTTTAGACTAGTTAAAGTTTGTCTTTGTACATTCCCTTAGGCTTTAAGGTGTGTGTGTGGTTTTTTTAATATATATCTATCATTGCACACACAATTTTTTTTTTGTCAGAACATTCGAGTATTGTCTGACTTGTATTATCTGGCTCCTCAAGACAGGAAAATGTTCCCGTTAAGGATGGCCATTGCAAGCTTGCAGTTAACCTCTCACCTTTCCTGCCCCGACTATCTTCTCAGCAGCATACACAGAATCCCCACACCTGTGGCACTTCTCAGCCCCACCGAACTTCTGGGCGAACTTGGAAGTGTTGGGGTTTGTGGTCGGCTTGTGACTCTGCGCTCTGTTCCCAGACAGAGTGGAAAAACTACCAGTTAGAAATTCAAAAAGTTTAACAAAAATGACAGAAACATCGTTAGTTACCCTTGTCTTAAATTGTGTTACTGTTTTATGCTTGGGTTATGAAATGCTAAAATAAGCTGCATATCCTTTGTGAGGAGTGGCTGAAAGGTTTACATTGTACTTGACAAGCAATTAGGTTCAGCACTGTATCACAGGAGATGCCCTTGCACAAAGCAACTTTTCATAACTGCAGTAACACACAGCTGTAAGCATGTTAATAAACACACTCAAGTCAGATTTAGAATAAGATTTCTCACTCATTTACATAAAAAAAATAAACATGCACAGCACCAGGTCCCAACCTACTGTAGGAAATTTACAATTTTTTTTTTTTAAATTTAGGTCACCAATTTTTTACCCCAGTTTTCAACCCAATTTAGTATGCCCAGTTATCTGTATCCTCAGCTCACCGCTCGCAACCCCCCTGCCGACTCGGGGAACAGAGGCTGGAGCACGCGTCCTCTGAAACGTGCTCCTGCCAACCCATCATTTTTCGCACTGCGGATCCACAGCGATGCCACCAGACCTATAGCGCCGGAGGACAACACAGATCTTGCAGCTCCACTACAGAACCACAGATACCCAATCGGCCACAGGGGTCACTGATGCATGGCAAGCCAGGGATTCCCCTGCCGACCTAAGCCTTCCTCCATAGGCAGCGCTCGGCCAATTGTGCACCACCCCGTAAGAACTCCTGGTCACGGTCGGCTGTGACATAGCCTGGATTCGAACTTGTGATCTCCAGGCTATAGGGCACATCCAGCACTCCACACGGTGGGCCTTTACTGGACACACCATTTGGGAGCCCCTGGTTTAAATGAAGTTTGTTTATAACTTCATTAATAAAGAAAGCTAGCCATCCAACACTAGAGCAATGGTTCCCACTTCCTCAATTCAAAGGTGCACTGTCATTTCGTAAGCGTTTCCCCCGAACTTCAATATATTCTCTATCTTGACTAGAAAATACAAAGTTACCCAAAAATATCTATGCATGCTACTGATCAAGGCCTGTATCCACTGGATGACGGCACTTACCCCTCATGTTTGATGCCCAGTCTCTCTCCTTTGTCCATGTTGAGGGTTCCTGCTCCCTGGCCGTAGCCATAGCCCTTTGGCCCATACTTCTTCCCGTAGCAGGACTTGCAGTAAATCTCATCATCGTGAATGGCCAACGTAGTGCTGTCTAGGCATTTGCGGCAGACCACTGCAATATAAAGTAACAGTTAAGACCTATTTGAAAGCTCCTTTCTTCAGTATGTCCAGGTGCAACATGAATAATGATCCACTACTGGGGAACCAAGGGTCTCCCCTTCCAGTTCACAACCAATACCAGTGAATGTAGCCCCCGCTCCAGCATGTCTAACTTGAAGCTGGCATTTCCAGAAGGGCTGCACCTAGACAGAGCTTAACCATAGGAAAGAAAATGAACACTATTACACTAACCTGTCAAAGAGCACAGCTGTGGACAGAAGCACCCTGTTACCTAGTCTACACATACAGTTTTACCATTTCAGGTTAGTTTAAAAGAAGGAAGTATGATGGTGTATAGAACAGAGCCCACCAGAGAGTGAGCGTATATGTGTGTTTGAGACAATTCTTAACCATTAGTCTTGCTTTACTTGTTGTTCAAGCAGGGCACATGTTAACTCAGAAGAGGTCACAGAGAGGGTGTTGCTAGGAGACTGTCCCCACATTAGTTATGAATCCAGTGTTTGGATCCTCCTGACTAGTTTGTTTACTCAGTCATGTGCTACAACATTATTCCCTGAAGGTTCAAGAGGTCAGCCTGGGAGGATGTGTGAAACAAAAAAAGGAAGGCCCAACTCCAAAAGGTAAACCTCCTGCAACAGAAAGTCACCCTCTTGATGGCGCACTGGGCCAATGCACAAGCTTTACAACCAGGGGCCGCCTTGGGTCAAAAGTGACCTTGTTGCGTAACTGCCACCCAGTGGACGAAAGTGAGCTGCATACAGCAAGAGCACACATGAAGAACTGCAGTCTTAACACTGTGCATGCAGTTGTCTGGGAAACACTTTTCTATGAAGTATACATTAAGTTCTGTAAAACTATAAATATTTCTTCTCAGTAAAACAAAATATATTTTCCAATGTCCACGCTAAATCCAAAGCATGCGTGTTGCATTATAGTGCAGCCCCGACAGTTACAATGCGTTACAGTCAAGACTGTCACGGAGGTTCTTTCCTTTCCTGTCTAACAGAGAATGAATTATCCACACACCGTAAAACAGCAACATGACCAATCTGAAATGAACAGTGAAGTAGGGCTCTTCACTCCTTACACAAATGCTTTATTTAAATGTTTTTCGGCTTGCTTGTACTACTGAAATTGAGGTCAATTGATAAATACGCTTAGCCAGCTTAGTGTGCCATACACAACACCACAAGCTTGCCAACAATTAATGTTGTTATCACACACACGAGGCAAGTATCATTTTCAACAGACCAACAGCAAATGCAAAGAATTATACACCTCACTACTCTGTTATGCTCCACTAATTAAACTACAAACAAGTTAGTACTGGCGCCAGCTACATACATGCTAGTACTGGTCAGATTCTTGCTTCAAAATACTGGAGACCAAAACAAACTTAAAATACCACTACTTACAAATGTCCCCTATTCCAAACCCAAAGATCCCCGGTGCCCTTTGCAACAGAGCAGAAAACTACATATTCTCAGTTTACACCTGTACTGAACTGTGGGGGTCCTTCCATATACATCAAGGTGCTATGGTTATGCTTCCCCAAATCACAAGAAGTCAGCCTGCCAGTTTTAATTAGTTTTTCCTGTACAACCTGTTCTGATTGAGGCAGGATATCCACCGCAAACAAGACAGAAAGTCAAACCTAAAGGGATCATCTTAAAAGTGCACAGAACAGAGGCAGCAGGCAGTTTACAACAGTGACTGGGATACAGTGGTGGTGTCTGTCCTCCCCAAGTCCCAATTGGGAGTTACAGGTATCTAGAGAAACCTGGCACATTCAGTCTTTACCACAAGAAACTGATGCATCAGAGCCTGGGGATAGAAGGCACTAGCCGATATTTATATCCACTTTAAGAACTCACACTTCCATGTACACGGTGGATGTAGGTGGTGGTGGTGATTTCACAGATAGCTCTAATTTAGGTATTGCAGCTGCAATATTTCTGATCATAAAAAGTATCAATCACATTCCACAGTGGTTCCTGGTAAAACATTTGGTTTTTGGTGCAAGGTATCTTTAACCAAATGAAGACAGTCGTGACAGGTACTTACTGCACAGGAAACAGCATTTGTGAAAGCTCTTCCCATCGCACTGCACCTCCTCAGCATGGTACACATTCTGCTTGCAGGCAGTGCATTTGTTACCACCTCCCCAGACAGACATATTGACACTGTGCAAAAACAAACAAGTGTTAACAGTTAGCTGTATAAAAAACTAACAAACATGCAGCTCCAACAGGAAGTGGAGGCAATGCAGGTCTTCCTGTTCTACACCGATGTCAAAAAAAAGCCGAGGTGTAACATGACCGACCAACTCTACCCACAATGCACTTGCACCATTACAGCAAAAACAAAACTCTGGGAGCAGAGGACCTGAACTGGTTACTCAATTTAAAAAAACAAAACAAAACTTAACCCTATTTGGTTCTGATGTTTAAAGTGGCTTCAGACCTGTGCCTTCAGGTCAGAGATGGAATTGCAGCTTTGCTTAATACCACACAGCAGTAGCATTCCACGGCTCTCATTCAATAAACACAGCACTGAGGCAGGCCAGTTAAAGGCAAAGTCAAAAAGTGTGAAACTGACCACAATATGGCTGTTCCACACAATCAGCATGACTACTTAAAGCTGGTTTGGCTTTTAATTTCATTTTTTGCAAGCGAGTAAAAGGTAGCCAACTTCTCCATTTAAATCAACCACAAATGCATGAAAGTTTAGAAGGGGATATGAAACAGTTTAGACTTGTGCGCATTTCCACCCCCACCACCAAACAATTCTGGTTTCTTTTGCATCCAATTCAGGTCTGTTACTTTCTCCTCAGAAAAAACAAGTTGCAGTTGTACAGTTCACAGCAATGCCAGGCCTAATTTGAAAATGTATACTTTATTTCAGACAGCATTGCATTAAAAGCAGACTGCTGCAGAATATTAGTCTAAACACGTTAATGATGCAACTTAAAAGCCAACCCCTTTGACCCTGGGCCACTCCGAGCCAGCCCTGCACTGTGTAAACTGGAACTGCAAGTTATGCTCGATTCCCTACAAGCATGTGAAGTCTGTTGTATAATTAACCTTCTTAAATGCATATCAAGATCAGAGCAGTGCCTCCTCAATTTACATCAGAAACCAGATCAGAGACACCAGATAGCAACTTCACCGCACTGCTCTTGTCAAGACCACTTGACTGTTAAAAAAAAAATTAATAAAACGCTCACACAGAATTTCAGCTTGACCGCAACCCAGATCTACATGGCAGATGACTCCAAGTATAAAGGCTGCATTGACACACAGCAACACATTCCTCAGAGGCGTTATTATCAGACCAAACAAACCGTCGTTTTACCTCCATGCAATCTAGTTGGTCTCATTAAATATTTCACTGCAAAAAAATACAATTACCCTTTTATGGATCAAATGATTCAATATGGGGGAAAAAAATGGTCTAGAACTTTTTCCACTGATTTTATAAAGTAGTGTCATCAATACTTTAAATAAATCCACCCACGCAAAATGTGTGTTTCTTCCAGATGTCTGGTATAAAAAATTCATTAAGTATGACAATCTTTAGGGGAGGGAAGCAACAAAGAAAATGACATCACAAAGCCTTTCCCACGAAGATGACTCAATGGCCATTTCTGTGTATTTAAACAATATTGTTCTGATTAATGACACCCATCCCCACATACATTCTGTGGGCATGGGATCACTGACAATACAATGGAAACCATCTGTAAAACTCCAGGTATCTACATTTCTACACAGGTTTATTTATTGTTTCTACAGGAACCATGTGTTGCAACTCTTGATTGATGTTACATAGTCAACTATGAGTTTGTCCTTCTAAAGTTGAAGCACAATGTCTTTTACACACCCCTCCAAACACCACCCAACCCAAGACCCTGTGGTAAAGGCTTTGACAACCAAAATATTGATAAACATACCTTGCCTGGCAGTATGTTTCTGCTGTACATATTTTCTGGTTTAAGTAAGGTTTCTAACATTATACTTTCTCCAATGCAAAACATCACAATCCTGTATGTCTACAAGAACGTATACACAGGCAGTGTCCAGAGTTCAATTAGCGTTACACTGCCTCATTTATACATTCTTTATACAGATAATGGAGAGAAATACATATACTGTAGTAAAAAAAAAAAGTTACCTTACGCATTTGAAAATCATGTTTCGTTTAAATACATTGAATAAAACGGACACTGCTTACATCAATATTTATCTATCGTGCAAATTCAAAATCGAGCAACAAAGGTTATGATACGAGTACTGACAAATACTATATCCTTTTATCAAATTCTACAGCGTCCGTCCCAGATAACAGGCAAATACAATACTCACGTTCTTCGTTAACTCAGACACCGAATCCAACACTTCATATCCTACGGGATGCCTGCAAAGTCTCAGAGACGAACTCGGCACCTCATATTTGATTGGTGGAGGGGCGTGGTTAGGGATGTAGTAGTGAGTCAGAGCTATGCAATCTAGAGTGTGTAGCAATGATGTCATGCGTTCATTTAAATTAAAGACACACACACACACACACACACACACACACACACACACACACACACACACCGTCTGCAAGTTCGTTCCATGGTTATATAATTCATTCTTTGAATTGATTGAGTGTTCTATATTGTGTCTGGGACTAAGCAGCCTTCCTCGTTCCATTCAGTTCACGTGAGTGTTACCTGTTCTGCCTACTTCACCTGGTTTTTCTTTCTATAGATATATTTGTAGAAAAGGTCATGCTGTCAAATGATGTCATACTGTCACAGAATTATAATTATACAAAGAAGGCTGGTCGGTTCCCGCACTTGGGATCCTCCAGACAAGATCAAAGCAGTTTATAAGAAAAATAATAAGAACCCAATATTAGAACAACAAGCACTAAGCCAAGTAAAGACTCAAAATAATAATAATGAGTATGATAGATCAATAGGGGAGCAAGTGTCAAGTAACCACTCTCAAATAAAAAAAAAGACTACAAATGACAACTTAAGCTGCTTACTCTAACAAGTTATGTTTCTTAAAGTAAAGAATGCATGTAATTTTAATATTTAATTCCTAATTATATAGCTTGCACACATTATCAAGAATAATGGGATGATAAGGGATGAGACAATGCTGTGCAACGTCATCTGATCAATTGCAGTATATAAGGCCTAGAGCAGTTAGCCGTTCGTTGCTTTCTAAATGTTTTGGAGCAACAAAAAAAAAAAAAAAACAGAATTTGAAAGGGAGCGTTAAGAAGTATGACATCCTGCAAGCCGGACTGTAAATGCAACCGGAAAATCATGGAGCAAGCGTTTCTTAGGGAATGGCAGATGTCTCTGAAATAAAGAAATCTGCAGAGTGCAATACCCCTTGAACAGAAGGTGGTGAGAAAGCTGTATCAATCATATACTTTATTATACATTGTTATAGATAGCATATAGAACTGGTGTCCTTAAATCCAGTTAATATTGTATCTTTTCCTAGTTGTGTGTGTGTGTGTGTGTTTGTGAAATACATGATTCAGCTGTAACCAGACAAACAGTCCACACAACACTGTGGCAGGAGCTTGTTTGAGTTGTGTTTGACACTTTAGTGTTGGCAGCAATGCATTCTAAAGCATTGTAAATTGCATATCTAATCTGACTCAGGTCTGATTGAGCATATAAACTCTGTACTGAATAGGGAACTATTATTTACAGGATGCCAGAGGGGAACAAGCGTATTTAAGTAAGGAACCAGTTGGTTCTGGGCGGGGGTCAGATCGTTGATAAGAGTCTGTTCTTATTTTCGAGGTGGTGATTTATTATACATACAATATTTATACAGGAGATAAGCACTGAGATGCAACTGCTTGCTCCCAGTTGCTGGTAATGGCCCAGTCATGCACACATGCAGGGAGAAGGGGAGGCTGTTAAGAAAAGGACAGGGAGGTGGGGCAGGGGAAAAGGAGACAATATATACAGTGGAAAGGTAATTACAACAGGGAGGTGCATCTCTTATATAGAAGGATTTGTTTGCATAATATATACATGACTCGCTTATAAAGAACAGACCATTTACAGAAAAAATGTGTGCTGCATATTTCAGGTGTGTTACCATAGTTACTATGGCCAGTGGATGTTCTTGTCGCTTCAACAGCAGATGGCACTAAAGCAGTAGAAATGGTCAGGTTTCTGAAAGAAAAAAAGTTGTTCAAAAGTAAATAGCTTAAAACGCTATTGCAAGCATTTTTCTCTGTCAAGTCTGAAGAAAGGTAAACTTTTAGCTCTGCTGAGTCAGTGTATCAAGGCGAGCAACCGTGTTCAGTTATTTTTAGAACAGAGTCTCCCCCTCTGCCCATGTTATTTTGTTAAACTAGCCGGCAGTCACACAATTAATAAACTTGTGCAGATTGTGGCGGAGGGGTAATAGAATAATTACTAGCTAGTTAAACCCCTCGGCCACGGTATTTTCAAGCCTGCAAGTCTGCCTGCTCTGGGTGGGTGTATGGAGGAGAGTGCGAGAGAGGAGAATTTATTTAAAACATCTAGGAACAGTGAAGCCTGACCTGGATTGTATTTTTGTGTTCCGTATTATTTTATTTAAATCTTTTATTTCGCTCTGTGCGCAAGTGTTTGTTTTTGTTTAACTATTTTATTTGTTGTTGTATTTAAATAAACAGCGCACCACGCGTCTCTTTTTGCAACTGCAGTACCTGTGTTTTCAGTTCCTCCTCCTGGCCTGACGTCACCGCAACGCTACTTCCTGCCACAGTCAGTAAAAGTAATGCCTCAGTATTTTAATTAGTTTGCAGTACTTTTAATTGGTTTGGCCACTCAGCCCATTGGAAAATCTCCCCTTACTCTTTGAAAATATTCCAGAATGTTACATGTCAGTTGTCTTGTGGGTGTGTGTGTTTTTTTTGTTTGTTCGTTTTTTTTTTTTTTTTTTTTTTTTTTTTAAATCTTTATCTGGTTCAATTCTGATATGCTTTGTAACTGTTTCAGTTATTTGTTTTTTAAACACTACTTGGTAACACAGTAATGGGTGCAGCCATGCGTCCAAGCAAGGGGAAGCAAAGTAAACACAGTGTGTGTCATTGTTACATTATACTACATTGAGTTTACAGAAACTTATTTAAAAAAAAAAAAAAAAAAATTGAACCTGTGCACCTTTTCCATGAATCTCAGCCCAGCATCAAGGATACAATTTATTGCATTCATTTATTAGATCTTTCATTTTAAAGGCCTCACTGGAGCCGCCCCCACACGCCAAGCCTGTACCCCTAGCTGCTCTTTTTATTACCCCGCGTCCTGGGATACTTCCTCCCCTTCCGTGTGTGCAAATTCAGATTCCAAGAGCTCTGTAACATTGTGCCTCTGGAATGCACGGCCTCTTTAATAGCTTATTACATTTCATTTGTGTATACCATCAAGCACCAGATTTAGAATGTTGTACAATAAAATACCCATTAAACACTCATTTCCAGAATCACCCTGGTCTTGCCCGCTCTATTTGTGTGCCCAGAGCTCTGTATTGGACTGCAAAGCACGTGGAATGTCATCCTGAAAGAATGTATAGTTCTTTGAGAATGCTTGAGGTAAGTCTTAATTAGGAACAGATGGACCTGGTAGGTTGGTAGCTTTAATCTATCTGTGAACCTTTTATGGTAAAATCTTCATATTCATGAAATTCCCATGATATTTAAGAACCATGATGAAAGTCTTAGTGTCTTCTGTTGCATCGGTTGTGCCAGTTTAAAGTAATTCTCCGTGGAAGGGTTGGAATTTAAAGCTGTCATTGCAGAAAGGGGTTTGTGTTTGACTGGAGATGGCAATGCATTGTTCCATACGGTAGTTTGCCCTTCTCTGCACTGTACAGGCCTATCTGGTGAATTATAAGAAACAAAAGCTTCCTTACCTCCCCAGAGCTTTTCTCCACAGTCATTATGTGAGTTGAACAGATGTAATACTGAAGTGGTATGTTTGTAATACTGATAAGATCATACAGAAAACATTTAATGCCCTGATATTTTCCGTACGGGTAACTACCTTCTCAAACGCTGGAAAACTGTTTTTACAACAAACAGGGAATAAATCTTCACTCCAGGCAGAGCACATTCGGATTGGGAACACATAACAAAGAGGAATTAGGAGAGACATCACATGACTGAAGTCTTTAAAATTTTAAAGGAGCTGGCATAGTTCACCCAAACCAATACTTTTAGCACAGTACAGAAACCAGGACTAGAGGACACAGTGGGAAATGAAGAGGCGATAGACCTAAGACAGAGGGAAGGAGACACTTCTTCACACAGAGTGTGAGGGGATGGAATGGGCTACCTAGTCATGTTACTGTGGCAGAATCCTTTGGATCCTTTGAGACTCAACTTCCCAAAGTTTTGAGATCAGTCAGCTACAAGGAACCGGGTGAGCTGAGATGAGCTGAATAGCCTCCTCTTTTTGTAATTTTTTTATATTCTTATGGTATGAACCTGGTACAATTTTAAAATGGTCTAATTTGAGCTCACCATTGAAAAAAGAGGAGTCTAACAATTTTGTTATTTGTTTTATACAATTTTATAACACAGAAATATTAACCTGTTATATTGGCCCACTGGTGGTATTTTGAAAAAATAATTACTTTATTATTGAAAAGTATTGTGTGCCCTCAAATGGGATTCTGTCTGGGTGATAAAAAGTGAGACTGCTGTAGCTGGTTAGGGACAACTTGTCTCACTAAAACTTGTTAGCCTATTAAAACCATGTTTTATTAACTATTAGTCTCTGTGCCGTGTTTTCTGTTTATCTAAAAGGGAGTAGCTAAACCAGATAGTATCAAGGTAGGCCTCTATTCAGAACTTAATGTTCTCGTACGACTTACTTAACTTTCTTTTGAAGTTGTCCAAAATTGTGTATTTATTTTTAGTTCTTTATTACAGCCTTCCACTGCATTTGAATGGAATGTGGCTTTCTCTTCCAGACTGCAATTACACTGTTCCTCCATGTGACTGTACTAACCTTGACACTTCTGAATGGCCTAGAAGAATTTTATTCAGTGCCCAGCTAAAAATAGGATTTCATCAGCAAACATTATTAGTAGTGGAATTGAATCTGAGAGCAGACATCCATGTCTAGAAAAAACTAACTTTCATTATATGCTGGAAAATGCCCCTGGCGGGACGGGGGCTGTGAATCAGAGCTGCAATGCCTGGTGTTTGTCAAGAAGCCCTAGCTAATATCCTAGTCTGAGCAAAGCGGCTCTCTGTGGGGGTGATTTAGGTCCCTCTCAGCAGAAAGCGTAGAAGTGTGTTCTCTTGGGCGGGCTCTACTACAACTATATGAAGGTCTAGTGGAGGTCATGGCGATTGCAGAGAACAAGGGAAAATGATTGAATTTCTGCCTTAATAATTTGGTCTGTTTATATCTAGCTAAATTCTCATTTCCATGTTCATAGATAAATGCAGCTTTCACATTGTCTGAAATACAGTTTACTCATTTTTTGCTGTCCACGTCTCTCCAGTATAACACGCAGTGTGGGTTCACTCCTGACGAGTTTCGTAGCTCTGTGCTAGTGGTCAGGTGTTTCAGAAGTATGTGGACTGAGCCCCCCCCCTTTTGTTTTCTTTGGCTTCCCAAAATACCAGTATGGATTCTATTTGCATTATTTTGTATAAAAGAGAAATAAAATTAATGAAACACATTAATTGGACATTTGTACAAGCTAATTAATCCTTTTTCCAACCTACTGCTTTGCATTCATCAACAAAGCCAGTTTTCTGCATGTGTTCTTTAGCTAATCATGTTTTCCATTCAATTGGGTAATGAATCAATTAAAAGATGATAATGATAAGCGCGGATTGGTAAAGTGTAATTCTCTGCTAGCCCCACAGTAAAGTGTGGAATGGCTCAAACTACTCTGCAATGGAAGCCCTATTTCTTTTCATGTTTTAGAGTCAGTCTTTCTTTAAGCAGTGCCTGACAGTTCTTCTGGCTGTCACTGTGCCATCGATTAGGATTCTCACCAGGGGGGCTCCATGGAGCCAGAGGCACATTAAGGCGATCAATACTTGGGGCTACACTTTTAGCTCTGCGCATGATGGTAAAAAAATAAACTTGTGATCTATGAAATGCCTTCACATCACAGCAGAGGGCATTTTTTTAAATTCACTGCTGCCCCCTTGTGAGGAAATAATTGGATAAGTGACCTGACTAGTAATTGACATTTTAAATAAATCTCTATATACAGGCACTAAGCGGTAGCTAAGTAACCTACCTTTTACCTGGCATGAGTTTGAAGATGAGTCTTCACATCATCACAGAAATAATAGCAAAAACTACTGAAAGTTGTTTTTAGGAGGTAACAAATATTAAAGATCCACTGCTATTAAACTTGGTAGTAGACAATGATCTTGATGAAGAGCAGAGAATAGTCTCATTTCAAGCAGTCCCTAGCATGATCTTTACATTCCTTGATTGCAACGTATGATACTGCAATGGATTCACATCAACAGAATTCTGTCCTGTGCCGCCGTCATTCCTGCTCAGTGTGCTGGAGCAGCTCTGTATCACACCTGTACTGTACGTTTCACTGATCACTGATTGTTCACTTTCCCTTAATCACGGCATATGGTGCAAGGCCGTTTTCTTATGTTAGTGATATATGTTGCCATCTAAATCTTGAAATGGTTTCCTTCCTAGTATGTAATTTAATGTAGTCTTCAGCTACACGGCTTTCTGAATGTAATCATTGAAGACTTCCCTTTTGATAACCAGGGAATTTTGCATTTTAATTTTGCGTTAGGTATTATAACCCATGTGGGTCAATAAAACACATACAATTACATGTCTCTAGTTTTCTTATTGTAACTATAAGGAACCTGACCTCCCAACCCTGTTTCCCATGTTTTTCTCATTAAAGATCGGAGTACAATGCATTGAGAATATGGTCTCCTGTTTTCCGAACCAGACGACCCCTACACATAAAACAGGTAATACCCAGGAAGTGTAAAATAAAAAACAACACATCATACATCCTGT